>NC_135173.1:68100250-68110250 GCF_041146795.1 Maylandia zebra | reverse complement strand
CGAAGGGAAGGTCCAAGGCAGGTGTACACACGCTCCTCTTCAACTTAATCCACAACTCACTCAGAAAGTCCACTCCAAAATGCTCACGCTCACTCTCACACACAGGCGGTGTGGCTGTTGTGAGCATAATCCAGGCTAGATGTGAGCACCAGGTGTTTTGGTTAGTTGAGGCCACGCATCTCAGGGCTGTTTCCAGTTCCCGGTTCAGCATCGCCGTCTGCCCGTTGGTTTGGGGGTGGTAACCTGAAGAGAGACTGACCTGGGCACCAATGGATGAGCAGAATTCTTTCCATACCTTGGACGTGAACTGCGGCCCGCGATCGGAGACGATGTCAGAGGGAATTCCATTAAGGCGAAATACGTGGTTGGTCAGCAGCTGGGCGGTCTCGAGAGCTGTGGGAAGCTTGGGTAATGCTACAAAATGTGCTGCTTTAGAGAAGCGATCAACAATGGACAGAATTACTGTGTTACCTGCCGAAGGAAGTCCAGTAACGAAGTCGAGGGCAATGTGTGACCAAGGTCGACCCGGGGTAGGGAGTGGATGAAGTAAGCCTGCCGGGGGAGTGGTTTGTGACTTATTTTGGGTGCAGGTGGTACAGGCTTTCACATATTCTTGGGCATCCCAGGCTAAAGACGGCCACCAGAAAGAGCGTTCCAGAAAGATGATGGTGCGTTGGATTCCAGGGTGACGTGAAAATCTTGCTGTGTGGGCCCATTGGAGCACCTGGGATCGTACGGACAGGGTCCTGTCCCCGGATCAGGTTCGGTACCCTGGGCCCGCCGCACCATCGAGTCAATCTCCCAAATGAGGCCTCCTACACACCCCGGAGGCAAGATCGACGTCCCCTCCCGATCCCCCTCAGAGGATGAAAACTGACGTGATAAAGCGTCTGGTTTGACATTTCGGGACCCGGGCCTGTAAGTGATGGAGAAATTGAAATGGGTGAAGAAAAGCGCCCACCTGGCTTGACGTGCGTTGAGGCGTTTTGCTGCCTGAAGGTAGGCGAGGTTCTTGTGGTCGGTCCACACAATGAAAGGCTCAAACGCTGAGGTCAGCAGGGGCAGCGGGTATTTATTCTTGACAGTGATTGCATTCAAGCCCCGATAGTCAATGCACGGCCGGAGGGACTTATCTTTCTTGTCCACGAAGAAAAATCCTGCTGCCAAGGGAGAGGTAGATGGCCGAATGATTCCTGCAGCCAGTGAGTAAGTAATGTACTCCTCCATGGCTTCTCTTTCTGTGATAGGCTATAGAGTCGGCTAGTAGGAGGCGGAGCTCCTGGTAACAAGTCAATGGCACAGTCATAAGGCCGGTGTGGGGGAAGAGAACAAGCCGTTAGATCCAGAGGAATCTGTTGGGGTGACGCAGGGGAGCCGACGGATGGAATGGCGGATTTTAAGCATGTCATATGGCATCCCTCTCGCCATCTAGACACACAGCCACCCTGCCAATCAATCAGTGGATTATGTTACAACAGCCAGGGATGGCCACTAGATAGGTGTCAGCGGAGCTTTGAAAACAAACAAACTGATTAATTCAGAGTGATTACCAGACAAACACAGGGTGACAGGTTCAGTAACATGGGTGACATCAGGCAAACGCTGTCCATTCAGAGATGAGGCTCGAAGAGCACGAGGCAGAGGTCCAATAGTTAAGCCCAGTTTCTTAGCAAGTGATGCATCAATAAAACTCTGTTCGGCCCCTGAGTCTATCAAAGCCTTGAGTGAGTGAGTGGTGGTGTGAGCAGTGAGCCTAGCTGGCAACAAAAGATGAGGAGGGGAATGTGAGACGTTTATTTCGCCCACCCCGTTTTTACTGGCGGGCACGCCCTTCTGCCCGCGCGGGGAAAACGGCGATGAAATGTCCGTGACGGCCGCAGTATAAACACTCACTGGCAATGAAACGGCGCTGCCTCTCTGCTGGCGTAAGCTGGGCACGTCCGATCTGCACTGGCTCCGCCTCGCTGGGGCTGACATCCATCGGCCGGCTGTTGTGGTGAAGCAGCACTTCCGGTGAGAGATGATGGTAATTCTCTCGTCATGAGCTCATCCTTCAAAACCTCCGCAATATTGTTGAGCAGAACCTCCTTTACTGCCTCTTCTCTCCACCCGGTTTCTACAGCGAGAATGCGGAAGTCAATTGAGAAGTCAGCCATAGTGTGTTTACCTTGTTTTAGATTTAGTAGATGCTGTCCAGCAGTGGAGGGCCCGCCGTCCTTTTCAAACACTTCTTTGAATTCAGACAGGAACTCGGGGTAGGAGATATTCAGCAGGGTTTTCAGTAGTGCCGGAGCCCACTGGAGCGCGCAGACTCGTAGCAGCTGAACAAAGAAAGCAATCCGGGCATTGTTGCTGGCATACATTTTGTTCTGCTGGTGGAAAAACAGGGAAACTTGGGCAAGAAAACCCGAACATTTCTCCAGCTCACCTGTAAATCACCTCTCCCACCCTCCAGGTTCCATTAACCCCCTCCAGTTGCCGCCCCCCCTTCCAGGTGCAATGCCTCACCACAACCCTGCTTCACCCCTATCCACACATCTACCCACAACAAAGCCAGCCCCACCCCCCACTCCAGCCCAGCCTCACATCTACTTCACAGCTGCTCAGGTGAGAAATCATCTCAAGAGGACGAAGGCAAGGAAGGCAGCAGGTCCGGATGGAATCTGCTCCAGACTGCTCAGGGACTGTGCAGACCAGCTCTGTCAGGTGGCCCTGTACATCTTCAACCTGAGCCTGAGCTCAGGCAGATGTTAGGCAGTTAAGGATAACACTTAGCCCTCCTCCCTGTACTGAGATGTTAAATTCAGCTTCCTTTTGTTTGGCTGAGTGACTGTAAATGAAGCTCCCACACATATTTTCCATTCCTCATGCAGAACGAGGATGTGAAACGAGATTTTTAGAAAAGCCTCGCAGCTCGTTCCTGTTTGACACATCTCCATCCTCCTTCCTCCCCTGCAGCCTCATCTCTCCCCTGATGTGTTTAGAGAACGTAGCCGTCCTTCACACTGGAGCGCTGAGCGTGATTTCCAGGAGGAAGACTGAGTCGATGAGGATGTTTGGATTGTCTGTTTCCCCCCCGTGTCCTTTTGCATAGATGCCTGCTTTTCCTGCTCAGGGTTTAGTTGAGTTTTAAATCTTTTTATAATCCTGTTTGACTTTGGAATAAATAATAGAACGAAAAATATTCAAACGTGTTTTTTAAGTCATCAAAGATGTTTGATGTGCAATTATACCACCCTGGAAGAAGAGCAGTTCAAAGAAATCATTAAAGCCCATTAAAGCCCCTGAGCTTAATGGCCGTGATGGGTGGAAACCTCCAACCACGACTGAACATTTAGAGGACCGGGACATAATAATGATAATAATAATAATAAACTCATATATATCCAGGCATACATCTTACTTCTTATATATCCCTATCCTGTTGAGTAGAAATACTTTTAACTTCCTCTTGTTTGGTTTGATACTTAAATCTCGAGCTTATTTTAGACAGAAGCTAAATTCTAAGGATTAGAGAAGGAGGAGAGCTTCACCTCAGCGTTTTCTTAGCGCCTCTGAGCACGATGCCACGGGCCTCAGTCGGCCCCTCCTCCTCTACACCTCACTGCGAGGTGACTCATATGACAGAAAGCTTTGTTTCGTCCATGTCGCTGCATTCACAGCAAAGCTTTTATAGCTCACTCGCTAAAGACGAGCTCATTGGGACAGACAGCTGGTAGATGATCGGATGTAATGGGAATAAATGACTGAGTTACATCACACACTAACAGACTGCGCTGACCACAGCAAAGTGTAATCAAGTCCTACTGTCAGAACATTGTGTTCTGCTTTAGCTGCTTGGGCCTGACAGCTATTTTCAAATACACTCATTGGGATTTATGATGATAAATATAAGTGGAAGTGGGAGCCTTAATTAGGCATTAAGTCTTTCTTCATGTCTTTCCTCAAGATCAAGGAGGAGTGATTCGGTGAAGGAGATAGGAGGTACTTTGAAACGCACCCTGTATATGTCTCCAGTGCCTGACATTTCCTCTTCCTTTTTTGGAGTTTAATTTCCCTTTCGGTTTGACTCGGAGCCTCCAGCAGCACGTTAACTCTCTCTGTGAGTCCATTAAAACCTCCCTGCCTGTGCACCTCCTCGTATGCATAATGCTTTTCATAAATCAGGAAACTGTCTGTGTTAGTGTTAATAATGGGCTGCACTTGTCAGTATTTGCCTTACACTGTCCCTAATTATTATGCATCTCTGAGGGAAATGTCAGTATAATAATAATTTTGTTTCTTATTAAAAGTTTTCTCCTATATTTTCCAATAACTGGTTTGAGTCTCGGACAGGACTGTTAATTGGTTTGTGGAGATGAACCTTCTCTAAGTGACTGATCCAGATGATTAAGCAGGTCACCCACTGATCTCCTGACGATAAGAAGCACAAAGAAAAACCTGCACCTGTGAAACATTTTCCTGCTGTTTGGTTTCCAGTTTATTTTAGTACAAAATAAACTGAATTCCCTGAATTTTAAGGATGTGGTGGTGTAGACTTCGTGGCCCAACATATCCCAGAATGCATAGCGCGGCGGTGGTGTGGATAAATTTGCCGAAAAAAACGGCGGATGAGGGGCGGCCGAAGAGTAAACGTTAAGTACTGAATATTATGTCACTTATTTATGTGCAAATGTTTAATAACGAAGAACATTAAAACATTACTGTTGGCCACATGTCGGCAAAGTCATGTGACATCAGTGACGTTTGTACTAACTTGGTTTTAAAGCCTTTACTTTAAAATATACGCCGTCCAATAGCTGAGCTTAATCTTACAGAGAATGATCAAAGCTCATGTAGAAACAAACAAATGAACAAAATATGTTCTCCTTCATTTCTGTCAAACACAGCTGTATGACACATTTCCAGCTGTTAGTATCATGGTTGCTAGGCAACCTGGGCAGCGCGACGGAGGCTAGACCGTCCCATTACACAAGCCTCGCACTTCCGGCCTTCACGGTCTTTGAGTACGCAGCCCTTGAGGATCGTTGAGGCGGCGTACTTTAAGGCTGCAGACCCTGAACTGGGATACAGCCAGTCTTCACCAGATCGTGTGCTAACCTGTCAGCTCATGGCCACACGTGGCTTTTTCTGGTCGTTGATCTAGTTCACCGGACTAGAGGAACAGAAACAACATGAGACCGGAGATGAGGGCAGCTGAACATGCGCTTTCAAACAAAGTGCTGTACAACTATTTAAAACTAAAAAGATAAAAATAATAATAATAAAAGCGATACATAGCAATACAGGTAAAAGACACAATACAAGTTAAAAACAGTAAAAAATTTAAAAACTAAAAGCCATAGAATTAAGACTTGTAAGATAAGGTGAACCAATGTGTCTTCAGCTTAGTTTTAAAAACCTCCACATAGCAGCCTGCCGAATATCTTGAGGGAGGTTGTTCCAAAGAAACGGGGCACGAAAAGAAAAAGCTCTCCAATTGTCTTTTTTCTGGCTCTAGGAACCTTTAGAAGGCCAGAGTCCTGAGATCGGAGAGCACGGGATGGAACGTAAAGATGTAAAAGGTCGGAGAGGTATTAAGGTGCCGGATGATCTGATATCCTTGTGTTGGTCCCAGACCATCGTGAAAATGTTGTTCCAGGTTCAACATTGCAAGTGACCAATCACATTGTTGTGACGTTATTCTTTTGCGCGCCAAGCCATTCGTGCATTTATGAAATTCCAATGTTGCAAGGACAATATCAATTCTGCTTACTGTTTATTAAAGGGTTACGGTTAGGGTCAGGGTCTGTTGATCGGCAGACAGAGGCGGTTTCACGCAGCTTAAGTACAGTTTTTTGTTTTACGGCGGTTTTTCCCGAAGTCGCAAAAGTATGACATCACAACATTCTGATTGGTCACTTGCAATGTTGATCCTGGAAGAAGATTTTCATGATGATGTGGGAACAACACCAACACGACGATATCAGATCAACCTAAGGTGCCAGTCCGTTTAAAGCCTTGTAGGTGAGCAGCAGGACCTTAAAATCTGCTCGAACCTGACAAGGTAGCCAATGCAGAAATCTCAGAACAGGGCTAATGTGCTCAAATTTCCCAGTTCTTGTTAAAATGTGAGCAGCTGTATTTGCACCATCTGTAGACCTCTGAAAATGTTCTTTGGTAGCCCAGAAAGAAGAGCATTGCAATAATCAATACGTGAGGACACAAATGTATGGACAAGAACCTCTGCAGTGTCGCTTGACAAAACTTGTCTGATTCTGGCCACGTTCCTCAAATGATAAAAGGCGGTCTTTGTTATCTCTATTACATGAGACTCAAAGGAGAGCACCATGTCAAACCACACGCCCAAGTTTTTTACCTTGTTCCTGCAATTTATGACACTGTCATCAATTCTCAAGATAAAATTTTGGGACAAGTGCTGAAATTTGTGTGGCCCAATGACCATCAACTCTGTTTTATCACTATTTAGGAGCAAGAAATTATCCGATAACCAGCCCCTAATTGCAGATAAACAACGTTCTAGTTTAGAGACTTCAGCACAATTTCCAATGGTTAAAGGAACATAAAGCTGCAGGTCATCAGCGTAACAATGAAAGGTTACATTAAAAGAACGTAAAAGAACACCAAGAGGCAGCAGGTACATAGAAAACAGCAATGGTCCAAGTACGGAGCCCTGAGGAACCCCATGCCTCACTGCACAGGTCTCAGAGAGATCGTTTTTAAAACTAACAGTCTGAGACCTCCCAGACAGGTGAGATCTCAGCCACGATAAAACATTTCCTGTAATTCCAATAAAATGTTCAAGCCTATCCAATAAAATGCAGTGATCACCAGTGTCAAACGCAGCACTTAGATCCAGCAGTAATAAAACTGAAGTGCGATCGTTGTCTGCATTTACCAGCAGATCATTTACCACTTTGACTAAAGCTGTTTCTGTGGAGTGATTTGGTCTAAAAGCAGACTGAAATTAGTTAGCTTAATTGCTGGTTCTTAATGTCCCAGATATGTGAGTACTGATGTGCTGTTACAGACTCGAGGCCTGTGCAGGGTGGACCCCGCCTCTCACCCTATGGTAGCTGGGATAAGCTAATCCCAGAGAGCAGATTCAGACTGGCAGCTGATTGGCTCAGAGTAAAGATGTCAGCATCAAGTTTGAGGGCGTGGGAGTGACATAACGAACAGAGGAGTGATTACAGAGCTTCCTTGTTGATCTATTGCTTCAGCTTCATGTGTGATAATGTTTCATGCTTCCTGATCCACTGCAGAGGGATCTGTGAACTTCTTGGAAAACATTCACGTCATCAAAGACAAAAACTCCATCCTGGTCATTCAGGCAGTCAGCTGACCTCACCTGTAACTGAAGCAAACCCAGAGGAAAATGCTGCAGCCGCAGGCTTGTACAGCAGGCACCATGCATCGCGTCATCACCTGTCTTTGCACCCTGAGGAGTCACTGTGAGGTTAAATCTGGAGGCCAGCCTGCCAGCTCCTCACAGACTGAACAAACTGATACTCTCACTGTGAAGTGTTTTCCTTTGAGCCCCTCTCACTGAGATCCAGCACAGGGCTCAGGGCCCTACATGGTCAAAGCCATGTTTCATATTGTTACAGCAGCTTTTTGTTTTATTGTGAAGCAGTTTGTGATTTTTATCTGAAAAACTGCATTAAAGCTGTTAAATAATCCATTACCAAAGGAAACATATTCATCACTGCAGTAATTATGCAATGGAAAGCTGCTCTTGTAAATCCAGGTAATGACTTTTTTTAAAGATCTTGGTAACACTTCAAAAATCCTCTTTTTCATGGACACCTGAATATGAAACTTTGTGGTGGCCACACGAGAATTTAGACCTGGAAACAACTAATGAAGGCAGACTGAGCCCGGCGTGTTGTGACGCTGTGATCCAGCACAGAAACACGTCTCTTTATTAGGAACGGGAAAGGAAGTGGAAAAATTCAGGATCAAAGTGTAAGAAGTTGAAATCCCTTCTTTGTTGTCCTGTTCAGGGTTTTAACGGAGCGCCTCGGTGTCCCACGACGGAGCACCGCTGCGCCTCTCCTGCAAATCCTCTTCCTCTTTCACTCAACAAGACAGGAAACCTGAAGAACAGATCAAAGTACACATCTGAGGTTTTCTCTTAACGAGCCTGGCTGATGATGAGCTGGCACACTCATGTTGCAGTACGTGAACTCCTCTCCTCAGTTCTGGGTCTTATCAGCCACACTTGCTGCAGCGCTTCAGAAAAATCAAGTAAAACACTCAAACTAAAATAAACAGCTTGCACACTGCAGGGCTTGGTTGCACCATGGACTGTGCAAGTCCAGGAGCATGAATGAAGCGATGTTTAGCAATGATTCCCAGCTTTCTGAAGAGCTAACACTGAGATCAGTGCTGGAACTAATGCCAAGCTCAGATTTAGGATAAAAGTTGCACAAATTATTGAAGATTTTTTATTTGCATTCAAGCTTGTGAAAACATCAGCATGTCTGATGTTGGTTAAAACTCTGAAATAAGAGTGTAGTTTTGGAGATGATCTGCGCTGACGGGAAGGCAGAGTTACACAGAAGAAAGCAAAAGATTTTCCCTGCAAAGTTAAAACTATCGAGAGTGAAGTTCCTGATCTCAGACAGCGAGACGCGCAGCTTCTTCTGAACATCAGTCGGACTCTCTCTCCATCGTGAGCAGAGCCTTAAATCAGGAAGCTCAACGTGTCGCCTTCAGTTATCGCTCCACTGGAACTGAATTCTTAGTTTTTTGCATGTTTGTCAGACTTCAATGTTTAAATTACTTTAACATTAGACAACAATAACCTGAGTGAATGAAACCAATGCAGTTTTAAACGATTGCAGTGGCTTCACAAAGTATTCAGACCTGTAATTATCACCAGACCTGGTAAATCAGCCAGTTTGGTTCATAAATTTAGACTTTTAAGATTAGTTTTGAAGTTTTGCTCCCCTTCACATGTTGTACTGATGGGACATAAATCCTCCCCTTCCTGGCTGGTAACGGTGCGACTTGGACCACCGCCACTCATCCAGACCTCTGGATTTATTTCTTTTTTCATCCTGTCCTGTCTGTCAGGATCAGAATTATGATCTGATGCTCTGTGGTGCCAAAAACATTCTGCTCTTCCAAGATCAGCTCTATAAATTCTCTATTAGCTCCTCTTGTTCGTGTGAATATTTATTAATTTCTATTTGTCCTGTTTCAGTTATTACCCCATCCACAAATGTGGTTTACAGTATGATGATGTCTTGGGCAGGAAGTAATAAGAAGGGGGCTGTACAGTAAAAAGGATAGAGTGCACAAATGTATCGCCAACGTCTGCACATGAGGGTGGGAAGTCAGGATCATGGCCCCCAGGAGCCAGAGGCAGATGGAGATGGATCCAGGAGAACCGAGACCTGAGTCTGCACATCTCGGCGATGTCAGCCCACTCATCCCAGCGGGGGGGCTAGAGGGGGTAGGAGTCCCAGAGTCCCTCACTAGACACCAGCTACCCTGACGCATGTCGAGAACAGGCCCCCTGGGTCCCAAGAACCCACCTGCACCCAGCAAGGAAGCAGGCCAAGCCCCCCCAGAGCTACCAAGGGAGCGAGCCGAGCACAGCACCGCAGGACCAACAAACACCCACATACCAGGGGGGCAGAAGCATCCAGCGAGAAGCGGTGACCCAGGCCCAGACCCCCCCACCCTCGATGCTGCCTCGAACCCGCAGCAAACTGGGATGATGCCAAAGCGCACCACAAACCGCCTCATCCAGCCTTCGTATGTCTCTAAAACTGAGCTGTTATCTTTTGCCAGTCGGCATCTGCGTAGGCGGTGTGGCGGCGATATCTGGACCGCTGAGCGTCTTTAGGCATTCAGCCATGATGGTCTGAGTTTGCAGCTCGTGAGGCTGCTGCTGGAGCTGCCACAAAGAATCACATTCTTTTCCATTTTACGTCTTCCTAATTTTTTTAGACTTATAATAATAACCCTCATTTTCCTGCAGGCATCA
>NC_135173.1:68080250-68097750 GCF_041146795.1 Maylandia zebra | reverse complement strand
TGTGTCCGAGCTGCTTACTCAGCACACGGTGGTTATCCAATCATACGTTTAAGTAACGCTCATTAATGTCTGATGATATGTTTAATCAGCTCGAGTTTAATCGATCGAGCTCTCTGGCTGTTTTCTAACATGAAAAATAAGAGAGAAGTGTTCCTGAGAGTGGAAAATGATAAAGTCAGTATTTAATGTCCCTATCGGTCATTTCGGATCTCTTGAGGATTCGTAAGGATTCAGCTTTTTTTGGAAACCGGTTTGGAATCATCGTGACGTTCAGCGGTTTTCCTACAACTTCCAAACCTTTTCACATTCGGTTCCGTGCTGTGAGGCCCAACTGTCACATCCAAAACTTGTCACGTGGTGTTGGAGGAAAAGGAGGACCCAAAGTGCAGGCAGTGACTGATGATTCGAGTGACGTTTATTTACAAGTGGAGTGGCAAAAACAGGCAGTGAGGGAAGAGAATTTACAGAACAAACCTAAACTGGGAAAGCTAAATAACAAACCGGAGAACATACGAATGGGGGGAGAGGCAGACGAGGAACAGGACACCGTGAAACACAGACGAACCGGCAACAGGCAGGAGAACACACAGGGCTTAAATACACACAGCAGTGATCAGGGGATGAGAGACAGGAGGGCAACACAGCTGGAAGAAGTCAGCGCTGACGGGACGGAGGAAACGGAAACTGAACACACTCACATGAGACGGGGACCTTCAGAATAAAACAGGAAGCTCAGACACAGAGAACCAGACAAGACACTGAACTAAACAGACAGATTCACAAGCAGACAGAAGTGGGACCAGGGAAACCTAACAAATGGCAAATCATAACGGAGTACATAATCAGAATAAACAAAAGCATAAAGAAACAAAACACTGAGTCGGCAGACTCAGGACCATGACAGTTAGGTCTTAAATGGGCAATTTGAAAAGGCTTTTATTTTGAAAGGCAAAATAAGAACGATTGAAATAGACATGGTATCACTGTGGGGTTGTATACTGTCAGTATAGACTGCGACTAGTCTGTGGAAATGTCAGCAGACTCAGGACCAAACTTGGAGGAATACTTTAAATGAGGCTTTCATGCACTGCTGAGCTCCAGGCCTGCATTAGATGAAGACCGTCCTCTTCTCCAGCCACTAAAATTTTGTCTTATAATCACATCCTGAAGTGTCTGGATTTGGAAAATCCACCAAAATGAAGGATTACAGATTTAATAGTAGCAGATTCTGCATTTTTATGTGCTGGAAACCCTTTGGGCTGCTTTTTGCCTCCAAATCCTGCACCGACACCTGACCGCTGCCTCGCTCAGAGGAAAGTCAGTGTTTTGGATGAAAACAGTGTGACTGTGTCTGCTGGAGTAAAATATGCAAAGCTGTGTCTTTATTCTGGATTGCTGAGGGCAATAAAAGCCTATTTACATCTCTGAAAATCTGGGCCCTGTTTCAGGAAGCCGGTTTAGAAAACTCAGAGTGAAAAACGATACTCAGGGTTGAGTAACCCCGAACTGTCCAACTCGGAATATTCGGTTTCAGAAAGGCTGATAACAATTAGTTCAATCAACGCGGAGTTGCTTTAACCCCAAGTGAAGCGCGCGGACGAGGATACATAAAGCCCTGATAAGCGGAGCACAGATTAAGCGAGTCACCATGGAGACGGAGGGAAAGAAGGCGCGGTCAATGTATTTCACAGCGCTTGAGGCCGAAATTCTGATGGCAGCATATGCCGATAACATGCAAATTTTGCAGAAAAAAAGTAACACAGCCTCAGCTGCAAAAGAAAGGGAGCATGCATGGCAAAACATAGCCGACAGAGTCAATGCCTGAGTGTTAATATAAACATTGATCGAGGGATTTCCACCCATTTAACACGTTATTTTATCATATGTTATTTTATTTTTTATTTCATACATTTTATTTTGTGACGTGATGTGAGCGCAGGTGCAACCCAACAGGCCCCAAACGTTCCTGGCAGCAAGTAAAAATGAAATATAAAAATATAGTCCAAACAGGTAAGGTGTAATTGTATTATGAGCCATAGTGCTTGGTCTGTTTGTCCGATGTAAATCAATTGCAGTTAGAGGCTACATTAATTTTCTTTCTGTAAGCACTTATTGAAATTATCTGAGCACATTACAAGTACATATTTGCTTACTCTGTATGCTCAAATGTGGCCCGTTATAGCCAACAGAAAAAAAGCGGAGGCCCGAAAAACAGGTGGGGGTACTCCACCACCACCACTCACAGAGGCTGAGCAGTTGGCCCTCAGCCAAAACAGTGGGCGCCCTGTGGCCGAAGGCATCTCTGCGGGGACATCCTCTGAGTCAATAACCCCGCAAGACACAAGTGCCTACATAAGGGGTAAATTCAAAATAATACATGATGTGCATACATCCTTTCTTCACAGTCACCTTTGCAGTGCTGCTCATTCATTTGATAAACTCTTTACCATAATGGATTATTTTGTAGTGAAGTTATTTTCCTACTGATTTTGCCTTCCCTCAGGCTTGGTTGTCTTTGAGAGCATAATGACAATGAAGTGTAAGGTGATTGGTATGTTTGTTAATTGCCATTTGGTCCCTTGTAAGTTATAAGTGACCTGTATAAACCTCATATTCTATCAGTTGATGGTGATGGTGTACTGCATCTGGTGCAGCCTCCTGTTGAGCCAGACCAACATGCAGTTGTGAGTAATACTCCACAGATTATATGAGTTTACAGTAGAACAGCAATGTTGTTTATTTCTTTACTACAGGAAAATAATGAAGAAACATTGACAGCTGTTACAGAGGAGGAAGCAACAGAGACACTTTATGAGGTTTACATCTTTTAATACTTTGTGTACAGGAAACACAGGCGACCAATAAAGCCAGTTGAACAAAAAATCTGTTTATTCTTCTTTCAACATGTTGAGGTGATGGGTCAAAGGAAATGATTGTGACATATGGTGTCTCTGACTGCTCTTCCATCTTGTATGTCCGTGGGAGGGTCAGGATGTTCATGGTTTGGATCACTGCTGATGTTTGGTTCAGAAGGACAGTGTTCTCCTCTAATTGTGGCAATGTTGTGAAGAATCACACATGCCACAATAATGTCACATGCCCTTTCTGGGGTGACCCTGAGTCTTTGCAGGCACTGGAACCGGGCCTTAAGCATTCCGATAGTCATTTCAATTCTGGCTCTTGTCCTGCAATTAGCCAGATTATATCGCTGCTGTGGGCCCAGTTCAGGGTCAGGGTAAGGGGTAAGCAAATAGGGTAAACATGGATACCCCCTATCACCAAGCAAGTAGCCAGTGAACTCTCCTAAGACAGAAGGATACACTTCAGTTCAAATGTCCCTGAAGCAATTGGTCTTTATATATTTTAAAGTATTCTCAACTCACCATGTCCAAATTTTGTGCTCAGTGTACATTCACGGAATATTTGTGAGTCATGGACAGAGCCTGGCCACTTGGCTTCCACATTTGTGATAATGTTGGCAGCATCACATATGATCTTCACAGTGCAGAGAACACAAATTAGCATCCATTACTATAATGAAATAATTTGTTAGTTTGAAATGCTACAGGGAACTATGTACCTGTACATTAATGCTGTGGAATGACTTCCTGTTCACATAGTCTCCTTCATTTACTGAAGGAGCAATGATTGGAATGTGAGTGCCATCTGTACAGCCAATCACGCCTGGGAACCGTGAGAATAAATGTAAAATTTAAGTAGTAGTCCAAGTATCACCACATCATACATTAAGTTTTGGTCATCCTGATACCTGCAATTTTGTGGCATCCCTCTTTGATAAATCTTGTGGGTCTATGACCGGGGAACACCACACACGAGTACAGGAGACGTTTCAGTGCAACTGTAACATTCCTGACTGCCCGACAGACGGTAGCCTTGGAAACGTGCTCAGCGTCACCAATATTATACAGAAAGCTCCCGTTTGCAAAAAACCGAAGTGCAATACAAATAATATGTACAGAACTGAGAGAATGTCCGCGATGTGTCACATGCGTAATATATGGCCTGAGGATGTTATTCAAATAACTTATAGATTGTGCTGAAAAACGGTAACGTTCACACAGGAAATCATCAGGAAATGATAAAATGTCCAAACGCGCTCTGATCACTCTCTCCCGGCGGAGAGCTCTGCGGAGAATTTGGGCTTCACGATCTACTGGCTCTTCAAGGAAGGGGCACGCCATGTCTGACACTTCCTACTGTCAGGTTTCCGACAAAGGGGCGGAGACAGTCAGGGTTAGTTGTAGTAAACCTGCTAGGGGCAGGTTAGCTTCACGGAGTGTGTCGTCATAGTGACTCACTGAGGCTTCATCTGAACTCGCTGTGTGAAACCGAAAACCCAGAGTTTTCGTTAACTCAGGGTATACTTACTCAGAGTTTCCACTAAACCGGCTTCCTGAAACAGGGCCCTGCTGTCTTACTAAAATCTGGGTTATGCTGCCTCTGTCAACACGAGGATGTAACGTTCAGGTGTGGACAACCTAAAAATCCCAGTATGACCTACTGGTGTCTCGGCTCTCCCAGAGCTGGGCTGGCTCTTGGCTAAGCTTGACCTTTAGCTCTGAATGGGTCGTCCCAGGACGTCCAGCGCAGCACCTCGCCTCCGTTCACCTCGTTTCCTCTGCCTGCACGTCGTTACCTTTGTGTCTTATCTCCTCTGTAGTTTCTCGCTCTGCACTTTGTGCCTCGCTGCAGGACGTTTTCATGGTAAATTCAGCTTGAACATTAAGCTTGCACAGCTTGTACACCTGTCTTTGATAAAAGAGAAGCTGTTTATAAAAATTATATCCCAATATAAGGTTAAGCTGTAACAGATGTTCATTATTTACCTGCAGCCCCATTTGTGCCCTCAGCTAACAGCAGCCATTTGAAGCGTTTGAACTAACATTGAAGGCTTCGAGCTTTAGTCTGATCCCGATTCGTCTCGAAACAACGCAGGAAACTTTTCTTCTCGCTCAGTAAACGCCGCTCAGATCGATGTCACGCTAATTTAACGAAGACAACTAGCTTCAGAGCAAAAGTGGAGCGATCCTGTTTGTGCCGCTTATTGTGCAGCAGAGCTACAAACTTACAATAAACATCAGGTTTACATTCACAGATCCCGCGTGCTTGCTCTGAAATCAGTAAAATATTCCCTTCACAGGGATCAGTCCTGTCCAGTGGCTGGACATGTTTCAGAGAACGAACAAAGAGTCTCAGGAAGCTGTCGGCTCTGTTGAGCAAGTCTCAACTGAGACAGACCACAGGAATCTCTCTGCTTTCCACACAGAACCTAATCGGGTTCATCTCGGCTGTGAACTGATGAAAATTAAAGGCCTGATTAGGATCATTCTCTCTGCTGACTGATGACAGCAAACCTGAGGCTTGTTGCTGCACACATGATCAGATTACCGACTTCTAATCGTTCCTCTAGGAGAAATGCGATTAGCCTGACTGCTGTGCGGACGCCGGGAGAATAAAACACTTTCTACAGGTTCATCTGGCCCGTGAGGTATTATTGATAGGAGGCTCTTCTTGTTCTCTCGTAGCTTAACAGAGATGAAGGTCAGCATACTGAGGGAAAAATGAAGGTTTTATATATTTACTTCTGTCTGGAGTGGAGCGATGCAGCCCAAGCTGGACAAAGAAGAAGAGATAGACGTGCCAACTAAATGTGCAGGCTGCAAAGTGCTGCCTCTGGAGACTCTTTATTCAGTTAACTGTTAATTATGAGTCTGTTGTGCTCAGGAATAAATGTTTTTTGATGAGGCCTGTGGGAGACGAGGGCATAATTAGCCAAAGTGAGAAAACACCTTGTTTGTGTTCCTTTCAGTTTACATTTGAATCATTCAGCTCCAGCCAGACTCAGCGCGGATGAGCTTCAGCGCTTCTGTGCAGGAGGAGGTCAAAGGTCACGGGGTTTGTTGCCATAACGTTGCCTCATTACGTTCAGCTCGTACGCTGCAGCGGTGCTGATTGGAGGGAAATCAGCAGGATGAGTTTCTGTCTGTAAAACTGCTCCTGTGTTTGTCCCTCGGGGCGGACGGGGCGGACTCAGGCGACGTGGGTTTTGAGCATCGTCGCCTTCACACAAGCGGCAGTAGAAAAGCCGGCTTAGAAGATAAGAAGAGCGTGATCGCTATGGAGGAAAGATCAAAGCTGCAGCACCGAGTACAAGAAAAATCCTAAATTTCTGGAGGAATTTCCTGACATGCTCTGTGGAAGGATCAGAAAAGGGTCGTTTCAGTTACTACGTCGTCGTCCTGGGACTCGGCACCACTCAGAGCCAGAATAACTGACTTTACTGGCATTCTTAGCCCAGGAGTCGCTCGTCTGTCGTCTCTGTTTGGGGTTTAAAAGCAGAAGTACAGGATCCAACTTTGCTGGGAATCTAAACGATGGTGGTGACGAAAATCACATCTCCTATACAGTGCAGTGAAAAGGTGTTTGCACTGCACATGTTTCAGATCATTAAACTGATTTTAATGTTAGAGATCTAACACTAAACACAAAGTGCAGTTTCCAAAAGATCCTTTTTTATATTAAAGGGAAAAAAACGACCCGGCTCTGACTGAAAAACTTAATGTTCATTTTCATCGCTCCAGAAATCTGGTAAACGAAGCTGCGTGACAAAGCAGGCTGCAACATCACGCCACGGTCTGCAGCTCAGGAGCAGCCATCACGTCTGGCTGCTCTGCTGCTACACAGACATGGATTTAATGTTTCGTGTTTGCTGTTGTTTGTTGGCTAATATTAAAATGTGTTTGATCGTCTGAAACGCGTCCTGTACGTGTTCATATCAGCAATGACACGAAGATCTCGTTGCAATCCAAACAACCAACATAATGCTGAACCTCGTGGATCGTCCCAGAACTTTAACTGAGAACAGTTTAGCGCTCGAGCTCATCTTCAATAAGGCTTTAGTAATCGCACTCTTCTAACCAGGGGCAGCCAATCAGAAGAAAGCTGCCTTAAAGGCACAGGAGTCCAGACAGAGGGTGACGTGAGGAGCTGCACTGAGCCCAGGTGGCTGCAGCTCTGCAGGTAAAGCAGCTCTAACCTGAGCGATCACTGGACTCTGTTAGATAGAAAGCACAGGTGTGACTGGGAGAATGAGGCTTGTTGTGTAAAGCGTTGTGAGTGCTCAGGTGGAATAAAGGCGCGGTATAATAATAATGGATTGCATTTATATAGCGCTTTTCAGGACCCCTCAAAGCGCTTTACAATGCCACTATTCATTCACTCTCACAGTTGCCTCCTGCCCAGAGTAGCTGCCTCTGGGGCAGACAGAGGCGAGGCTGCCATATCGCACCATCGGCCCCTCTGACCACCACCAGTAGGCGGTAGGTGAAGTGTCTTGCCCAAGGACACAACGACCGAGACTGTCCGAGCCGGGGCTTGAACCAGCAACCTTCCGATTACAAGACGAACTCCCAACTCTTGAGCCACGATCGCCCCTGGTATAAGAATCAGCCCATTAACCATTAAACTGTGAATCCTGCAGAGCTTCTGTAAGCATGTGATCAGGATCAACCACCTCACCGAGCCTCTGAGACCGAGGTGTTCATCGCATTCTTCGGCTCTACACTGACTTTAACAGGATCCCTTTTTAACAGCTTTCAGTCATTAGCTGGATAAAAAAAATGGAAGGATGATGCATTTAAAACTGAATAACAAGCACGGTGCAAACGAGCTCTGCAGCGCGTTATTTATGTCAGTTAGCTTGTTTGTGTAGATATGAATGTGTTTCTAACGAGGAAGCAACACGCTGCGAATCAGAGCCGACAGCAGAGCCTCCGTCATCAGCGGGGAGCTGCGAACGGCCTCAGACTCACTCGCTGACATCTTCACGATGGGGCCGGCTCACTGTGAGAGCTGATAGTCATTCATGCTGAAGCTGAAATCCTCTGTGTGCACTGACAAGCTGCCAAATGTGTTTCGACTGAAGTGGATGCAAACGGCCTCTCTTTAGGCGCAAACCACACACTGAGCTCAGACGGCGCTCCGGGTCGGCCTTACGCCTGCAGTCTGTCTCAATGCCACCAGATGGCGACAGCTGTGGCTGGCTGGCTACACCCATCTTTGTTTAAACGTTCATCTTTATCAAATATAAAAATGTAGATACATTTAAACGATAAAGGTTTTTAAAAACATCATTTTTACCATTAATGGGGGAACCAGAGGTGCTGGATGAATGTCAGGAGAAGCTTATCCCAAGTTTCAGACTCGAGCTCTGAAAACTGTCCCAGATGGAGTAAATGTGAAGCTCTCTCCTCCTACAAATGAAAGCGTGTGATTCACTTTGATGTCCCGTTGGTGGAGCGAACGTGCAAGAGTATCATCGTCCAACCTCTCCGTCCAGTGCATCCAAACCTGTTAAACAAATGGTCTGGAAGCTTCACCGGGTTTGGTTGGAAACGCTCCATCTGTCTGTGGAAGTCAGTGTCAGGGAGCTGGAAACTGTCTAAAGGCAGGAAATATGATAAAGTTATCTTTTGATTATCTTTAAAGATCAAGATTGACAAAGCGAGGTCTGCTCACATAGCGAGTGTGTTCGATCTTAGAAAACAAGCCAAATATAAACGTCGTTAATAGGATCTTTAAAGTACTGCGTGCAGTATGACTGATGTGCATCATCGGCCCCCTGCTGATAACAGCGATGGCAGGCTTGTTGTGCTGTACTAACAGCTTATTGTTGTGACCCCACGATCGCCGTGAGACGCCCACGCTGGTTCTGTCATGTCACTGGGCCTCCACCCAGACTGCTCTCAGGTGTGTGGGTTGGTTCCTGCGTGGACACCCCTCTGTGTGTGTTTTTGCTGGCGTTTCTGAAAAACAGCCAACGGACGTCTGCAGCAGATTCCATTTGTAAACGGCTCGTTGAGCGAGTCTATTATGGAGGCGGAAACCGCATTAGCCTGGGTGTCATTATGCAACCGTGCTGCCTCTGTCCTGCTGTTTGTGTGTCTACATTTGGACGTATACGGCAAACAGCACGTCCTGCTGCTGCAGAGCGGTGCTGCTGACTGACGTTTGTTTGCAGGATGGATTTAGGCAGAAAATGAAGCGACGGCTGTTTGACAGTAAAACCGTGTTAATGCCGTCTGCAGAGCAGAGACGCGAGTCTGAATGCAGAATGAACGAGGGACTGACGAGTCACATCAGCCGCTTCTTTCTTCTTTCCAAATGTAATCCGTCCGCTGAACAATTCCCCTGAAAGTATTTATATAAGCTGCAAATCAGATGAGAGGCTAATGTGTCCTGTTTACATGCTGCACGGTCAGTAATCAGAAGAAATCACCGTGACATTGTGCAGCTCTGCAACACATCACACAAACTTGCGCCGTGACCTCTGCATCGACGGCAGGAACGTGTGATCAGTCACCGTAATTTAATCCGGATTCTTTAAGCCGACCTGAGATCACAAAGTGAGAGCTGAGAGACGCCCAAGGCTCTGGACCGTTCTCGGTTCTCGTCTTTCTTTCTCATTTTTAACGTCACTTCTGTTTCAAACAAGCGAGTTTAACACTGCGTGTGTGGAAATCAGAGCTTTTCTGTGCAAATCAAATCTTTTTTAGAATACCGTCAATCAAAGCAGAAAACACACCCACTCTCCCACTTTGTTTGTGAGCTTTTCAGTTTTCAATACAATTTGATTTGTCTTTAACTGAGTAAAACTAATGATTTTTATTCCCACACAAATTTAAAACAGGTGCTTCCTGGCAAACCTTCGCTTGTTCTCCATTTCTAAGCTAACATTGAGGATCAAGGTCAGATTGTTAGGGCTTCAGAAGGAAATAAGTGCAGGGCTGGTAGAGAAATGCAGGACTCAAAGGTCTCATTGTTTGAAGGATGTTTTAATCCTTTCAGACATTCAGACACAGCTGAATCAGAGACGATAGAAGGATGAGTAGCAACCCCAGCAGGTGCACTGCTCTTTATGTCCTGGAGCCAAGGTGTCACGGTCTGCGGAGGCAGACCGTGCGGAAATGTGTGTGGTGGACCCAGGAGCGAACACAAGCGAGGATGCAGGAGTGGAGTTAAACAAAAGCGAGCCTTTTATTCTGGCTGCATAAGAGTAATAGTTCAAACAGAAACCTAAACTGGACATAAACTAAGGAAAAGCTATGGCTGGACATACGGAACACAGGGGGTGGTAACACAGACGACGCGACACAGACTACATGAAACACAGAGACTAAATACACAAGAGGGACGATCAGGGGAAGTGGCCACACATGGGAACACAGCTGACACAGATAAACATAACAAGACATGGCAGGAGTAAACAACACTGACGGGAGACTGTCAAAGTAAAACAGGAAGTACAGAGGTTCAAACAGGAGGAGAGAGAGCACGGGGAGAACACAGACATAACGGGCTGGGAAAACATAGAAATAAACACAAGGAGAGACGAGGGCTCACAGATACACAGGGGCACACAGGAGGTAATCAAATAAGGACCATCTTAACTAAATAATCCAAGGCATGACTAGGGAATGAAATACAAAACACACAAAACTGCAAATACTGGGCCCACATGGCCCGGGACCATGACACAAGGTGGGTGAACTGACTGACCATTTCAAGGGGATTGAAGCAGAGTAGAGTGATGACAGTCTCCTCCATCAGTAACATCCTGTGTGTGTGAGTTTCCAGAGGTGGGACCAAGTCATTGTTTTGCAAGTCTCAAGCCTTCCCTAATTTCCCTCTGGATTAATAAAGTATTCTGATTCTGATTCTGATTATCCTCAAGTCAGAGTCAAGTCCCAAGTCACTGGTGTAAAAGTCCAAGTCAAGTCACAAGTCTTAGAACATTTTTTCAAGTCAAGTCTAAAGTCATAAAATTAATGACTCGAGTCCAAGTCATGTGACTCGAGTCCACACCTCTGTGAGTTTCACGCGGAAACACAACTGCCAGCGTTCTGGAGGAGATCGGTCTGTGACGTCATTCTGGGGAAAATTCCCCGAGCGCTGACGGGCCTGCAGAAATCACCTCCTTTGGCTCCACCTGTTGTGATAAAAATATTGGAAGCATGAAGAAAAAAAACCAGTCAATTACTGAAATCACATCATGTCCGTGCAACACTCGGAGCTAGGTAATTACTTTACGCCTGCAGAGGGAAATAAAGACTTCCTGCCCAGAGAGAGTCCTTTAGACTCACGCAGGCTGTCGACAGAGCATTACAGCCTCATAACAGCCCACAGGGGAAAAACGCTGGAGCTCCGCCTCCTCACAGCGGCATTCGCTCTGATGCTGAGTGCCGCTGTAGTTTGGTTTTTTAAATGAAATTTTTACCCTTTTTATTTCACCAGCTGAGCAGGAGGTGAACGGCTTATTTCTGAGCTGCCTGTAAAATTCTGTCTCACTGTTGTTTCGGTACATCTCCATCCCGAAACTACAGAAGCGGTCAGAGCCAACGATTTGCTCAGTCATTATGTTAAAGGTCAAAACTGTAGCTGGTCTCCCCTTCAAGGCCGCGTCTTCCTGCAAGTTTTGTAAAAACTAAAAGTTGTGCAGAGAAGACTCGACCCTCGTGTTGATAATCCTCTCTGGAAATGAGTGTGCGGCTGGTCTCACACAGGCCCGGGCTTGTCCTGTTTCACTGCAGGCAGCATCAAACACACAGCTGTGTCTGCTTTCAGTGCAAACTAATCTTCACTCACCATCACTCAAGTTTAAGGATCACTTTAGATCAGATACAATCATAACGTGACACCAATTCAAAACAAAATAAAAAGACAAACCTGATTAAAACGTTAAATATCTTCCACGTCAAAGGCATCTAGTCGGGTTACAGGAGGCAGGAGGAGGCAGGCGCTCAGAGGAGAGGCAGGGGTGCCTGCCTTATGTGGGGCGCGTTCAGATGTTACACAGGTGCTTTCCTGGTGTGCTTGGACACCAAAAACAGAGCTAACAGAAAGAGAATCCTGTAACTCCGCCAGGTAGAAAAACAAATACAAGGCGTTCTTGATTTTTACTGGCATCTATCGGACACAGGTGCCGCCAACGATGCTGTGAGAACAAAAGACATAACATCATTTCCACAGTAATTTGTTCTCACAGACAATAAACAATAAAGTTTGTTATTCAACAGAAACACAATTTGACCTTTACAAATGTTGACGTATTACACGTGACTAACAAACTCAGCAGTTCTGTCACAATTGGCGTCTGTCTTGTGTCGGTGACATAAAAGACGGATTTAATGCGACGTGACCATCAAACAGCAGTCGCTTTCTAAAACATCAGATATGTGTCGGATTCAGCACCACATACGAAAGTGACCCAGATCGGATTTGAAAATATCGGATTTGTGCCGTTCACACTGTCACACCATGATGGATAGATGGTCGCAGAGGGTCAAAGAAGTCGGATTTGATGCGCTTTCACCTGCAGTGTGAACGCAGCCTAAGTGGGCCGGGTCCTCAGGAGGCCAGAAGTGAGTGACTGTGAAATTGGACTAGCGTTAGGAATTACGTCACGAGCAAAAACTCGGCCGTCTGCTTCTTGCTATCTAAATATAACAGGACACTGGTGTAAACTCTCAACTGTCTCACACTTCTGTTTAATCAGTTTTCTGTTTGACGTTTATTCAGCTGTGTAAAACCCCGGAGGAACCCTCCTGAGGTATTAATAAAGTTTAATTTAATCTAATCTAATCTAATAACTTTAATCTCAGCCAAAACGATTTACTAACGAACAAATAAAACACTGAAAAAAGCCAAACAACAGCATTTTTAAGTTATCTATGTGACTTACATATCACGTTTAACCGGAGGAGCAAAATTCAGGAGAATGGTGGGTCCGGGAGATTTTCGGGAGGGGCACTGAAATTCGGGATTCTCCCAGAAAAATTGGCCCTGTGCACGAGAAAATGCTAAATTCCTGGTTTGAGACCGGGTGTGGGGTTGTACTTTTCCGGTAGCTTTACTTTGCAGTCAATCGCTACTGCGAAGATATCCTCCAACATCATGTCTAAAACTCGAAAACGGAAAGATCGCGTTAAGTTACAAAGAGCAGAAGGTGGGAACACTCCCCACCGTTGTGTCATAAAAAATCTACTCCAGGCCTCGGGGGCCGGTGTCCTGCAGGTTTTACATGTGTTCTTGATCCATCACAGATGACTTAAATGGCTAAATGACCTCCTCAACATGTCCTGAAGTTCTCCAGAGGCCTGATACTGAACAACCGTGTGATTCAGGTGTGTTGACCCAGGGTGAGCTCTATGGCCTGGAGTTCCCACCCCTGATCTAAGATATCAGATTTCATGCTGCAAATCACTCCGTCACAAACAACGTGCACGACGTGACTTTAGAAATGGCAGATTATTATCTGCCATTTCTCCCAGTTGGCCTGGTGTCAGGAGGCACCTCTGCTCCCACTTGCAGGAAGCTCACAGCTGAGGTGAGTTTCTAAAGTGTCAAACCAGCAATCTTCCTGTCTCATGGCTATTAACGCCCGCCTGCGTTGGCCAATAAGATGCGAGGAAACCCTGAACCAATTTGCCAGCTGTCAAAAGACATTAAGAATGAGGTCAACAGTCATGGCTGTCACCTCGCCTCCAGCTTATCAGCATCTCTGTACCTCTTAAATCACAGCGTCGACCTTATTAGAGCCCAGAATAGTCTCACAGGATGCCCCTGATCTAGCAGCATCACTGACAGGTACAAGTGAGGTTCACACATCAGCGAGCAGGAGGAATTACTTCGCTAATTGTTAGGCATTCTGATTTGACTCTGTGGTGCTCAACACAATGTGGTTTCAGACTGTGACTGCTGAAAATGGCGTGAACGAACTAAAACCCGTGATTTCAGGAAAATAACAGCGTTTGGAAGTCTGTGGGTTGGACATGAAGCAGCGAGTTTGGACTGAGGACCGACTATAATTTAGAGCTGCTGGTGTTTTATTCAGCCTGTAACTGACTGACACAGTCTTCAAGCAGTTTGCCAGGTACTCTCAACTGTGAGGTTTTTACAGCTTTAAAGGCAAAAGTCCACATGTGGAGCACAAACACCATGAATGTAACCTCCGGGTCTGAAAAACTGGCATTGATTTAAACAGACAGCAGGGGGCGACAGCTGTCGTTGTATAAAGACTTCAAGAAAACGTCCCGACGCGACTTCATAGGTCAGTCGCTCATTTCAGGCGATACTGAGTGAAACATGAAGCCTGTTTCTGTTCATTCGGGTCGATCGGTACCACCATTCCCGGTTCATCAGAGCCAGACACACCAAGCTATGGTCCTGGCAGGTCCCGCCTGCCTGGGGGAAGATTTGTCGGTCGGTCTCTGGCCGAGTCTCCTGCTCACCTGTTCACCATTTCTCATGCATTTTGAGGACCTGTTCATCCACACAGCAACTTCAGTGGGAATGCCAAACTCTAAATTACTTGTGCCAGATTGATTTCTGTGCTTACCTTGCTCTCTCCTTTCCTCTCCGAGTTTTCTATTGGCTGGTTTGACCCTTTGAGTCTCTTGGATCTTCCCAGGCTCCCACCCTGCCTGCTTCTCACTCTCTGGGAAAACTGGGAATTTTCCTCTTTGCAAATATGTTTTAGGTTGAATATTAAACTTGTTTTTTGTAATAAATACTTTAATCATTTGCCAGCTTGTGGTGCTGCTTCTAATGCCACAAAATTGATTGATGGAGACCTCACACTACAGAGAGGAAGATGCTGCACAAATCCCTGTATCAGAGCTGACACCATTACCATTTCCACCGGAGGCGCTGATATATTATGGGGTCACACGTTAATGCTGACCACAAACTAAGCTTAAACGGCAGGAAGGCGTCTTGTGCAGGGTTTGCTCATTGGCTGACGGCTCGTGATTGACACGTGAGGTTTTCCAGTCGACCCTCGCTTGTCACATCGAGTTTCCAAACACCAAGCTGAAGAAAATGCTCCGCTCGAGGCTTCGTCACGGGCCATGACGAAGCACCGGGTGCTGTCACGGAGGTTACATCCATCTTTTTGACTGGCTATGATTTCATTGCTAGAGGGGCTGGTGGTGGCCCGAGTCATTTCGCCTGTCACAGCAGCGACAGTATCCCACAGCGCATCATTTTCATACTTACACACAGTTTTGCTTTCAAGGTTTTTTTGGTAGGCACCAGAAAGGAAAGGAAATATCTGCTGCATGTGCTGAAAAAGCTCCATTCTGGTTGGCTGGATGGCACCTACCCTCAGAGCGCAGGCGAGAAACTGTCTTCCTGTTGAAATACATCAGTTGCATCACATCACACTGACTTTTTGCTGAAGTCCTGAGTCCTTAACTCGCCATTGCCGGTCCCAAGCCCGGATAAAAAGGGAGGAAGGTTGGGTGTGGGGATAGCAACCTCACCAATACAGAAACACCAAGAAGAAGACAAAACAATCGACCTTTAGCGGCCAGCAGTCTGGGAGCGGTGACGGGCAGTAGTAGCTGTAGCAGGCCTGAGTCCTTCACATACAAGCTGCTGCTCAGGTTGTTGTTTTGAGTCTGCAAAGACAAAGTGTCACAAGCATGAAAACCGTCCACAGTCCACATGGAAACGTTCCCACAGCAGACACTCACGAGGACTTCTGGACTGACACCTGCAGTTTTATTGTTTCTCTTATTTTCAGAGATGATTTGATGTCTGCACTGACTGAGCGGGTTTATCAGAGACTCAGGTCATTTATTCTCACACGGCAGATTATTACTGTATTACCCTTCAGTGGATAACAGCTATATTGAGATTAATTGGCCATATGTTGCTGTATAATTAATGAGGACTTTTGCTTTCTGTCACATTCATAATCTCCACCAGCTATTCCCAGAAACCCTTAAAAGATCAAATAGAACAAAAGGGACTGATCGTTTTTTCTTTTGGCTGAAGTACAAGCTGATCCCAGCGGCGCTGAGCCCGGAGCTCTGTGTGTCTAATGAAAGAGTCACGGTTATCGATACGTGTTTGACAGTTCAAAGCTCAGATAGACTAATTACTGCAGCGACTTTTATCAGTGACTCCCAACAGGCAGCAGGAGTGTAGCAGGAACTGTTGGTGTGCTCTCTGTGCAGTCAGAGACAACTTATAACATCATTTCTTTGTCTTCTTTCATAGAAAAAAACACGTCTGAATAATTTAAAATGTTACAGATTTATACAAAAAGGTTTAAAAAGTAAAAAGTTTAAATTGAGTTGTTACTTTGTTGATATTTTTAAAGATTTACTGTAAAGCAGGTATTTCTTTCAGTTTGACGGCAGCTATTCAACTTCATATATTGACCTTAGAGCCATCCATCCAATCATCTGCGTCCATTTATCCAGATCAGCGTTGCATGGGCGGGACTATCCCAGCTGTGCAGGGTGAGAGGCTCCCTGGACATGTTTGTCACAGGGCTCCATCGAGACCACACTGACTGATGTGGTCATTGTGACATTACTCACTGGTCGGCAGGCCTCAGGTAAGGCAGTTTATCAAAACACGCGCACGCTGCTTTATTCATCTTTTCAAATCTGTGGTTTGTTTACAACTTACAGCAAAGCATCGAGAATGGGAAGTTTGCTTTAGCAAAATGTGATGCATTTGAATAAGTAAATGGACACAGTTGGTCTTTTATTAAATCAGTGAAGCTGCACAAGTCAGGGTGCTGCTGGCTCCCAGTCCAAAGTCTGGACAAAGGTGAGTGTGGAACGGCATCAAATCAATGAGGCTCATCAAGAATGAGATATCTACACTGGATTAGGCGTGCTCAGAAGGTTAGTGAGACACGAGAGGAGGATGAAGAGTTGAGAGGCAGATGAGTCACTGTTCAAGCCTCTTTTACATTTATATACAGTCTGATATCACACAGAGGTCCAAGCTGCTGTACAGGCAGAAAACCTGTAAGAAATGAGGTCACGTACATATCAACACATAAACAAACAAGCAGATCAGAAATACAAAAACCCATGGATTAAAGCTGTACAGTGGTATCATTAATAAGTGGAAGCACTCATCAATGTGTGAGCTTCTTATAAACATCAGCTGAGATTGCGTCCATGATATCCTGATGACAGCTGTTGCAGAGTTTGGGCTGCATCTCCAGGCTTTCTCTGTAAGGACTCAGGATATGTGACAGGTTAGCCGTGCAGGATTTAAGAGTGCAGGCTGGGACATAAAGTGAAAGACAGAAAAGGTCCAGGACATTTAAGACGTGGAAGCAAGTGTAGCTCTGCTAAGACTGCGCTGATGTGCCGCCTGTTATTCATTTTAGTCAATAACCTCCTGGCAGAGCTGTGGATAATCTGCACCTACTGATGATCTTTGGGGGGTTCGGCACAGAGAGCGTCGCAGTAATCCAGTCTACTGGGAATGAATGCATGAACGAGTTTCTCAGAGTGATGGGAGTCAGGAACGGTCGTATCTTGGTGATCCTCCCGAGAATCTAAAATGAGGATTTTAATGTGTAGTTTTATTCTATGTATTTCTGTTTTATATTACTGTGAAGCACTTTGTGGTGCTATATAAATAAATTGATTTGATTTGATTCGGTCAG
>NC_135173.1:67860250-68077750 GCF_041146795.1 Maylandia zebra | reverse complement strand
TTCATCTATATGTAAAGAAGCACTTAAACTAAAACAGACATAGCTACGTTAATCCTACCGTAAAGCAATAAGACAAGGTACGAGCTCTCATGCTCCCAGGACGTGGGGGTGCATTCCTGGGGTGCACACATCCTGTCACTACACAATTAATTATATGCTTCTAAGTATACATGGTTAAACATTTCCTAATACAAATAACTACAAACAGCATCCTACCATCAGCAAACTTATATCACTAAAAGATTATACTGACTACTAAATACAATTTTCCATTGACAGAAACAGGAAAGAACGTGAAGAAAGAAGACCAAGATTAGAAGTAAGGGGAGGAAGAATACATTCAAAGAACAAACAGGAGGAAAGTGAAAATGAGAAATCTGGAAGAGATGAGGCAAAGTCCCCGCTGAGTGCCGTCCTCGTGGGTATTCTGATGCATTAGACTTCCACAAGCCTGACGAACATCAAGGAAACAGCCGGATGAAGAGTCTTACTGAGCATCATGTGTCACCTCCTGACGGAGGAGCATCAATAATCAGTGGTGTTGTGCAGCACGCTTTGATGTGATGGTGAACAAGGACCGAATGCCTCTTCTTGTCAGGGATTATCTGCCTCACTCCTATTTGCTCTGCAGCACATGGAGCCAGCAGCACCCAGCTGCTGACAGGCACCCTGCAGTGGGGAGAAATGGATCGACGGCAGTCACCCTCCAACATCCGATTCAACTTTCTCTTTAAAACATGAAAGGATGGCTTTTGAATTCGTCACGAGTGAATTCCCTCTGAGCTGAAATTACAGAAAAGTGCCACAGGTCTTTGTGGATGTTGGAGATCTTTAACATTTAAAGGAACTCCAGTTCAAAACGCCGCTTCTTCACCATCTAGTGTCAATTAAAACTCTCTAAAGTTGGCGTTTGTTATAAAGAAAACACAACACATCAGCTGCTCTTCACCATCAATCTTGACCAAACCGTGATTTTAAAAGCTCCTGTTCTGCCCGACAACAACACCAGGTTAGTCATTAATATGTTGCTGTGGGATCAGTCACAGTGAAAACACACTGACACGGTGAGCCCGTGGGCTGTAGCTACATGCGGCTATTTTTAACTCAAAGACTCGCTCGCTCCACGTGAACAGTGCTCGTGAAAAAATGGGAGAAGTTGGGCAGGATCTCACGTTTCTTCAAAAACAGCAAGAAATGAAAACTGCTGCACATTAAAGAGACAAAAGACCCAAAAGGGCTCCCTGCATCAGCACTGCACAGGTGTGCAGGTGTGTTTGCAGCGGACTGGACCGAGTGGGCTCTTATCACAGGGATTTGGAGGATAGCCAAACACTGAGGCTCTGGGTCAGATGGCGGTTGGCACAGTGTTTGTTTGTGCTGATCGACTGCTTCCCTCCTCCTTGTTCTCCAGCCCTAACCCTAACCTTTAGCAGCACTTTAATGATGGTAGAGGTGTCTTCCAACACGATTTAAATAAAACAAACATACATGTGTAGATTCATTCCAAATGGTTCTCATGATTCCTCATTTTTCCGATCTTGTAATATAGGGACGTGTTGGATGCCCAGAAGCGTAACATACTGACGGTTTGTCAGTGTTAGGTTTTGTATTGTTGATTGTCATTTATGCTTAGAAATATTTAACCATATATTCTTAGAGGTGTATAATCAATTGTGTAGTGGTAGGCTGTGTGATCTCTAACAGGCTAGAATGCACACCCACAGCCTAGGAGCATAAGAGAGATCCTATCATCTCTTCGTTGATATATGGTTTAGCAAACACACGTATATCTCTTTAAGTATAAGAGCCTTTTGTTTAGATAGATCTGCTAGACTCCTGGCACCAGCTTTGGGGAGTCTTCACAGGGTCACATCTTGACCCCACACACACACACACACACAGGCAAGGTACTCTTTGTGTGTATGTAGACGTTATATGTTAATAAACCTATGCAACCTCAATAAAAGAACAGTGGTACGGGAGGACGGAGAGAGCAACTGGGGTCAGGCGAAGGAGCGGCGCCTGTCCGGTTCTCTCCCGTGCACGAGAAACATGAAGTCTTTGCCTACTTGTGTCTTGCTTTGCAGTGTAATTATATTGTCTTCAACGTACCAGCGGATAGGTTCAAGCTACAAACCTATCAGTCAGTATTGTCGGTTTGGGAGTGAGAACATGTTGTTGTACGCCACTTTTCTGCTCTATTCGAGCACTAAACGCTCTTTCTGACTACTTCACCTGCTACATTACACCTTTTGACCTCACATTTACACACAGTTACACTCCAGTGTATGCACAGGAGAAACATCAGGGTTCATACGCAGCCTGGGGATCAAACCACCAACCTTTCTGATTGGTAGCCAACCCTGTTGGCCCGGTTAGCCTCAGCCATCGGCCTTCAGGGCTCTACTCTGAAGATCACTGTAGTTGTTTCCAAACATGAAAAAGTTTTCAGAAGGTGCTCACTTTCACTTTTGATAGGCGATATTGCAACGCAACAGCCAAGACAGCTGCAAGTTTTCACTGAAGCGCAGCACCAGTCCTGACCAGATTCCAGACTGGGCTGAATGGTTTTTAATCGGCGACCCCAGCTGCTGTAGTTTCTATGTCAGGATGCTAAATGAAGACTTTCAGTCCTCTGTGTCAGCCCATCTTTTGCAGAAATGAGATGAGTGCTTGAATTAGAGCTAAAGCAGCCGGAGGACTCGAGTGACACGAGATAAAGAGCCCGGCTGTCTTTCTGGGAGACGCCGTGAAGCAGATTCATGACAGAGGTCTGAGGAACAACCCTGTGGGTTTCAGCTCGTGAGTGTCAAGGCCTCGTTCACAGCTGTACTTATTTAACTGGCTTTGAGTCGCACTGCTGCTTTCCCCTAACATTCGCACAAAGACGGGTTTCTCTCATCATCATATCATGAATAAAATATAATCCCTGGACTCTTTGTGCTGCTGTCGTTGATCACATCTGCGCTGAATCTTGGACACCTCAGTCGGTATGTGTGATGAGCTCGCACCTGTTTTCAGTGCAGGATGATTAAAGCCTGGCCTGAATCACCAGCAGCGCTGTTTGTAGATCCTCTGAGGTTTGTCTGACTGCACTGAATGATGATGCTCTGGACAATCACCACTTTTGTTTGTGTGCAGCTGGTTCACTTCAAGCTGTTTTATTCTTTAACTCAGTGAGAGCACTTCAGCTCCCAGGCTGACTCCAAGTGGTGCCTCTTGTAAATAAATATTTTGTGCGCTGCATGACAAAAAGCTTTAATCCAAGTTAACCTTTTTTCAGCTTTTTGTATCCGTGCAGGAGACGCCGTGTCGTCTCTGAACTAGGTCAGCCAGTTAAAGGGAAGTTTCCAGCTCCATGTATTTAATAGAGTGGCTTTGCACAGTTTGAAATAATCCTTCTTATACTGCACCTTTGTTGCAGCTTCTCAGTCTGCGCTGTGTCTGAAACGAGCCCTTTTAGCTCCTCCTCCTTTTGGTCACTTTCCTCTGGGTGTCTGTGCCCGAGATGATGATCTTAGGGATGTCCCCTCTCTGTGACATCACTGGGATCCAAGAGCAAAAAAACTGAGTGCTTAGAGCAGCCTGAGCTTTGGCTCACAGGGATCACTTGTACACACAGTGACCTCACTTTTAGTAACCTTGGTTGTGAACATCTGCTTTCAGCTCCTCGTCCACCTCCATCATTCCAGCCCTCTGCATGTCCTGTTCTCGTCCTCTCTCCTCTGCACACGTCCAAACGATCGCAGCCTCACCTTTCTATCTTCGAGTCATCCCTCCGATCTAATCACTTCTAGTCCTGTCCATCCAGCTCAGTGTTATGTTCCCATGCCTGGTCTAGTCCCATCTGTGTGTCGAGTTAGTTGAATTTTGTTTAGTGCTTTGTTCTTGTTGTCCGGATGTTCTCTCTGTTTAGTTTTTCCAGTTTTTGGCCTTTTTAGTTTTCATTTTCTGGGTTTTGATCTCCGTTAATGTTGTTTTGTATTCCTGCGCCTTGTGTCAGGCATCGAACAGCCAACAATAAAGACATTTTGTTCCAATTCCTCGGTTCCACATTTGGGTCTCCTAACCGCTACACAGCACTACATGATAGTGAAAACTTTAGTGGAATTACCTATCTTTAGCTCTGCTGCGTCAAGCTCCGCCCCTTTCTTGTCTGAGCCACCATTTCCACACCATCAAACATCAGTGACGTCGCCCACTGTGAGTCAGTGTAACTACCAGGTGAAAAGAAAAGAGAGTACGGTTCACCCGGGGCTGACCTGCTGGAGAAGTTGACACCTTGGACTCACCTGCTCACACACCTGAGCGCTATCACCTCATTATCTCCCTGTACTCACGGACCTGCTCGAGCCCACTCTTCAGTGCAGACTGTTGTCCCATCGGCGGCGTGGACCTTTCAGATGGCTGAAGATGTGCTTTCTGAGGGATTCTCCACTTGCTGGTTCGTTCCTGAGGAAGCAGAAAGGAAGGACTCTGTTCATACCTGTCTGCCTCCACCGCTGTCTTACCTCCAGGAGGATCTCTCCCTCTCCTGCTTTAGTTCTGGGCTAAAGTCTTATCAGCAGCATAATTTTCTTCTACGCAGCTCTGGCCAAGAAAGGAATCAATTTCTATTCTGTGCTCCTTCGTCTTGGTGGTATCGACGGCCTCTGAACCTTAACCAAGAAATGATGCCGTAGTAAATCCAAGCAACCTGACAGTGTACAGTCGAAGAAACAGATGTGCTCACAGATTTTATGGATCTTTCTGGGTAATTTAGGGCTGCAATGTGTTTCTTGTAAACTGTTATTACTATACATGAAGCCAAACAACATTCAATTCAGTGTTTTTCATACAGCACCAAACGAGTCGCCTCAAGGTTCTTTATATTGTCAGGTCGACCCTACAATAATACATACGGAGAAAAACCCACCAATCATATGACCCCCTATGAGCAAGCACTTTGGGACAGTGGGAAGGAAAAGCTGCTCGGCTGAGGTATCAAACGTTATACTGGTTAAATTTTAATCAAACATTTATCTGCAGAACAAGATATGAGCTTTTTGTCCTGATCCGCAGAGAGTGAGAAATGGAACTGTTGGGAGAAATCCTTATTGATCCATAACAGTGAGCGTTTATTACTGATCTGTACAACAAAGCCAACAAAGTGAAGCACCTGTGCCTCACCTGCTGTGCACAAACAGAGGATAACTGATATTTTGTGTCTTTTACTATTGATAACTTCGATCCACAGCAATCAATATCCTGCGTTTTCACATTTCTGTATTAACCGTGCATGAGTAAATTTGAACTTAACTGAATTTCTCAGTTGTCTTTAACCAAACACATACAAATCAAAACTAATGGAGCCTAAATTCTGCCTGCAATGGACAACCGATTATTAAAACCTGCGAGTCGGATGGTTGAGGTCCAAGAGTCAGGAGCGCGGTTAGCTGTGGTTAGGAGGTCTTCAGCACGTCCGTCCAGCCAGTTCCACGATTGTCTCCTCTGAGGGAAAACAGGAAATAAAGAAAGTACGAGAGATGGTGTCAAATTCTCCAGTTCTTATGATCTTGGGCTGAAGGAAGGACAGTACTCAGTGTATAAATGCTCAATCAACAATCATTTTATTCCATACAACACTTTTGAGCATAAACCATCCGGAGAGGAGATGAGCGCAGGAGGGTGTCCGCCTGATCTCGAAGTTTCTGAGTGTTCCTCACATTCTTATAGCTTCAGCCACCCATAACATCCACATGCTTTCTCTCTCTCAGTGAGCCTGAGTTATGGCCTCGGCTTCCTGTGCAGTCTGTTCTGTTCCTTTCTAATCAGACAAATAAGGTCCTGACTCTCTGAAAACAGTGTTTCTTATACCTCAGCAGTATCATGCATCATCAAACAACATCATTCATTCACAATAAATCAGCAGTCTAATGTAATACAAATCAGTTTAATAAGTGTAATAGTTATCACCTCTTCAGGAGAATAATGCAAACTAAACTACATAATGATTTCACAATCTTTAATTAGGGGTCTAACGTGGCATAAGGTAATATAATAATCTCACAATGGACAACAGATCAGTGCAAAGGCGTTTCTCTGGTGAATGCCTCCTGATGTAAAAGAACCCACCCACCACTTTAATCACACTCTAGATCTTGTTTTAACATATGGCATAGAAACTGAACATTTAACAGTGTTTCCTGAAAACCCTCTCCTGGCTGATCATTTCCTGATAACATTTACATTTACAATAATTGATTACACAGCAGTGGAGAGTAGACTTTATCACAGTAGATGTCTTTCTGAAAGTGCTGTAACTAAGTTTAAGAATATAATCCACCCACTGTTATCATCTTCAATGCCCTGTACCAACACAGAGCAGAGCAGCTATCTGAACGCTACGCCAACAGAGTTCGATTATCTTGTTAATAATTTCACCTCCTCACTACGTACGACTCTGGATACTGTAGCTCCTGTGAAAACTAAGGTCTCTAATCAGAAGTACCTGACTCTGTGGTATAATTCTCAAACACGTAGCCTAAAGCAGATGACTCGTAATCTGGAGAGGAAATGGCGTGTCACAAATTTAGAGGATCATCATTTAGCCTGGAGAAATAGTTTGCTGCTTTATAAGAAAGCCCTCCGCAAAGCCAGAACATCTTACTATTCGTCACTGATTGAAGAAAATAAGAACAACCCCAGGTTTCTCTTCAGCTCTGTAGCCAGGCTGACAAACAGTCAGAGCTCTTTTGAGCCAACCATCCCTTTAACGTTAACTAGTAATGACTTCATGAACTTCTTCACAAATAACATTTTTATCATTAGAGAAAAAATTACCAGTAATCATCCCACAGATGTAATATTATCTACAGCTACTCTTAGTACCATTGATGTTAAGTTAGACTCTTTTTCTCTAATTGATCTTTCTGAGTTAACTTCAATAATTACTTCCTCCAAACCATCAACGTGTCTTTTAGACCCCATTCCTACAAAACTGCTCAAAGAAGTCCTGCCATTAATTAATGCTTCGATCTTAAATATGATCAACCTATCTCTAATGATCGGCTATGTACCACAGGCCTTCAAGCTGGCTGTAGTTAAACCTTTACTCAAAAAGCATCTCTAGACCCAGCAGTCTTAGCTAATTATAGGCCAATCTCCAACCTTCCTTTATATCAAACATCCTTGAAAGAGTAGTTGTCAAACAGCTAACAGATCATCTGCAGAGGAATGGTTTATTTGAAGAGTTTCAGTCAGGTTTCAGAGCTCATCACAGCACAGAAACAGCATTAGTGAAGGTTACAAATGATCTTCTTATGGCCTCTGACAGTGGACTCATCTCTGTGCTTGTCCTGCTAGACCTTAGTGCAGCGTTCGATACTGTCGACCATAATATCCTATTAGAGCGATTAGAACAAGCTGTAGGTATTACAGGTACTGCACTGCAGTGGTTTGTATCATATCTATCTAATAGACTCCAGTTTGTGCATGTAAATGGAGAGTCCTCTTCACACACTGAGGTTAATTATGGAGTTCCACAGGGTTCAGTGCTAGGACCAATTCTGTTTACATTATACATGCTTCCCTTAGGCAGCATCATTAGAAGACATAGCATACATTTACACTGCTATGCTGATGACACCCAGCTCTATCTGTCCATGAAGCCAGATAACACACACCAATGAGTTAAACTGCAGGAATGTCTTAAAGACATAAAGACCTGGATGGCTGCTAACTTTCTGCTTCTTAATTCAGATCAAACTGAGGTTATTGTACTCGGCCCTGAAAATCTTAGAAATATGGTATCTAAGCAGATTCTTCCTCTGGATGGCATTACCTTGGCCTCCAGTAACACTGTGAGGAACCTTGGAGTCATTTTTGACCAGGACATGTCCTTCAATGCACATATTAAACAAATATGTAAGACTGCGTTCTTCCATTTGCGCAACATCTCTAAAGTTAGAAATATCCTGTTTCAGAGTGACGCTGAAAAACTAGTTCATGCATTTATTACTTCCAGGCTGGACGACTGTAATTCATTATTATCAGGAAGTCCTAAAAACTCCCTGAAAAGCCTTCAGCTAATCCAAAATGCTGCAGCAAGAGTCCTGACAGGGACTAGAAAGAGAGAGCAGATTTCTCCTGTTTTGGCTTCCTGTTAAATCCAGAATTGAATTCAAAATCCTGCTCCTCACATACAAGGTCTTAAATAATCAGGCCCCATCTTATCTTAATGACCTTGTAGTACCATATCACCCTATTAGAGCACTTCGCTCTCGCTCTGCAGGCCTACTTGTTGTTCCTAGAGTATTTAAAAGTAGAATGGGAGGCAGAGCCTTCAGTTTTCAGGCCCCTCTTCTGTGGAACCAGCTTCCAGTTTGGATTCAGGAGACAGACACTATCTCTACTTTCAAGATTAGGCTTCAAACTTTCCTTTTTGCTAAAGCATATAGTTAGGGCTGGACCAGGTGACCCTGAATCCTCCCTTAGTTATGCTGCAATAGACGTAGGCTGCCGGGGGATTCCCATGATGCATTGAGTTTTTCCTTTCCAGTCACCTTTCTCACTCACTATGTGTTAACAGACCTCTCTGCATTGAATCATATCTGTTATTAACCTCTGTCTCTCTTCCACAGCATGTCTTTATCCTGTCTTCCTTCTCTCACCCCAACCAGTTGCAGCAGATGGCCCCGCCCCTCCCTGAGCCTGGTTCTGCTGGAGGTTTCTTCCTGTTAAAAGGGAGTTTTTCCTTCCCACTGTCGCCAAAGTGCTTGCTCATACACAGCAAAAATGCCAGTGTTGATTTTTCAGTGTTAGTAGATTTCAACAGAGTTCCGAGTTAGTTCAACACTTAATCGAGTTAAAATAACACATCGGGAGTTGATTCCTGAAAAGTGTAAGTGTAGATTTTAGTCGTTACTGCATTTTAACACTGTGGGTGTTAAATTAGACCACACCTTCATTTCCTGTGGAGCTTCGCAATCCAGAATCTTCGGTCGCCATTTTTTCTTGCTGATGCGGTAAGTTTTATTCGGTTAAATATTAAGTTTTAGATTGATGTTAGAACAAGTAACATGATAACTAGTAAAAGAAATAGTATTTATATCAAAATACATCATCTTTAAGTGTCATATTTGAATTTTAACTGTTTTTGTTAAGCTGGGCTACTGCTAGCTAGAACTCTGCAAAGTACCAGTTTCTTTCCTAATATTCATTTAGCATAATCTGGCTATTGGCAGACTGTAATGAATATTACATGTTAATATATTTCACAGTTTTTATTAAATGCCTTTTATTTATTTTCGAATTAAACTGCCAAAGCCTTAGGGTCAGTGGTCTCAAACTCGCGGCCCAGAGGCCACTCGTGGCCCAAAGGCCACTTGCGGCCCACGTCAGGTGAGGTGAAGAAGTATAATGCAATTTGGCCCTTAAAGTGACTTTTTTTTGTCATTAGCCAAAAATGATTTAATATAAAGGCAATGAGGGCAGAGTGTTACCGGCCCTCATGGGTAGTGTAGTCCGTGCTGCGGGGAGAACGTGTGGAACTGCCCCTCCCGTTGTGTGTTTGAGCGCGAGAGAGGGAGAAAGTAAGAGCTGTTACCGATGAGAAATGGAAGAAGAGAGCATGTAAATATAATAATAACCACTGCCGCCAAAATGAGTGCCTGCTTGTAAGAAAGCTGTTAAGATTCGACTGTACACTGTGTTCGCTGACAGTAAAGCTACAAGCCCGACAACCCAGCGTATTGGCCAGAGGTGTCATTACCACGGTTCAGAGCCGCGGACCTGGCCGAGGTAACAAGAGAGTACAAACATGTGGAGGGATTGGCTTTGTTAGTTCAGTGAGAGTCAAAAACTAATGTGTACACTTATTTCTGCATTTTTATTTTGTTAAATATGAATAAAATTACAGCAGAAGTGCTGCAAAGTGTCTGACCAGAAAGAGAGGACCATTGTGTTAATTTGGTAGTTCAATTAAAGGCATCGGTTAGTTAAGAGGGAGAGGGGGGGATGCGTTCATATTTGCAGTTTTGTCTTGTTATACAATATTTGAAATTTAAAAACGAACAAACCAAACGCTACATTGTCAGGAATATTTGTGGGGAGGGTTTTTATCGCTTAAAATATATAAAAAATAATAAAATAGAAATATGGTTCCTACTAACCCCTGTGATAGTTGAGAGAATACTGTATTGCAGTCATGTTACACAGCTTGTACTACTTAAAAAATGGATCAAGGATGTTTTTCTTAACAAAATTAATTTTAACTCAGTCTAAAGGGACTAGACATGCTAGATATTTTGCAAAGAAATGGTGTTATATGCTGGACCTTATTTTACTCTTGGCAGGTGGTGATATGCTGGTTCCCGAGAAGAGATGAACTAATCAAAGTCAGCTTTTCAAGACAGCCCCAAGACTCTTCGCAACTTGTGTTCAAATGTGAGGCCGTTGTCAGGTGATAAATGCAAGGAAGAGGCACTCAACTGACATGAAACATGTCAAAGACAACATGAAGGTGACATTTCAACATGGGCAAAAAGTGGTTCAAGAACCTGCCATAGCTTCTACTGTCCTGGACCTTTTCCCAAGATTTCTGGATACACCTGGCTTGGTAAGGCATAAAATAATTTAATGACTGCTTTGTGGTTCCTTTGTTTGTTTTCTTGTTAATGTGTTGTTTCTGTTGTTACACTTTGTGTTTAAGATTGACCAAGACTTCACAATGCTGTTTTTTGGGGAGGAAGTGTCTGGTAAGTTCCTTGCAAAGTGGCCAACATTCTTCAAGCCAAGGATCATCAAAGATTGCAAAAATCTGTCCCAGAGTACAGAATTGGATGAGCTGCTCATTTCTGCACAGCGTTACTCTAACGAGGCTGGTAAGTGTAAGTTGGAAATGGTAGATTTTGCATGCCTTTACAGCATTTGCTTAATTCCCACAACACAATATATCACTCATTTCTGTATGGTATGAAAACAAGCTTACAAACATGTTAAAACTGAAATGACATTTAATGTAGTTTGAACACAAAAAAAGTTACATAATCTTACTATTGTTATGACTCGATATCTACTTCACTTGGTGGCCAGAAGATTTTAAGTCTCTAGAAATGAATTTTTATACCAAGGCGCTGGAAAACTGCCTTATTAGAAAAATTATCAGGTGTCTAAAATGTCATCATGGTATTACATAACGTGGAAAAATGACTGCTGTGGTCCTTTAAATGACAGTAATTGTGATGATCTTAATTTCTATTCTGTAGTTTGGGACTGCGAGGCGGCTGCCATCTTTTGCTGCTTCACTTCACTCCAACATCTAAGGGAAGGACGTCTTCAAAGATTAGCACATCAGATGCTGCTCACCACCTAATGAAATTCATCAAGGTATGCTTTTTAGAATTGTATATTTCTCTTTTGATGAGAACAGATGCAAATTATCAACGGCTGATATTTTAAGATGGCAAGGTGATCCAACCTGCAGCAGATGTATCTATCCCAGACAAGCTTGGTGTTGCAGGACTGACATGTCATTGTTTCTATTAAAACTAAATGTACACATTGAAACAAAAATAATTGTGCGCGCGGAGTGAAACATTTTAATATTGTCATAATTTCAAACAGCAATGCCTCAACATCAGATTATCAATTTTGTTTAATGTGAATCTCCTCCTTGAATCGCTACCTTGTCGTGGTGGAGGGGTTTGTGTGTCCCAGGGATCCCAGGGGCTATGTTGTCTGGGGGCTTTTGCCCCCTGGTAGGGTCTCCCATGGCAAACTGGTCCTGGGTGAGGGACCAGACAAAGAGCGATTCAGAAGACCCCCATGAAAAGAATATCGAGGGAACAGTTTACCCTGCCCGGGATAGGGTTACCGGGGCCCCGCCCTGGAGCCAGGCCCGGGGAGGGTGCCCGAGGGCGAGCGTCTGGTGGCCGGGCCTTAGTCCATGGGGCCCGGCCGGGCACAGCCCGAAGAGGAGACATGGGCCCATCCTCCCGCAGGCCCACCACCCGCAGGAGGCGCCATAGGGGTCGGGTGCATTGTGAGCCGGGTGGCGGCCAGGAGCGGAGGCCCTGGCGGACCGACCCCCGGCTGCCAAGACTGGCAATAGGGACATGGAATGTCACCTCTCTGGTGGGGAAGGAGCCTGAGTTGGTGCGTGAGGTTGAGAGGTACCGGCTAGATATAGTTGGGCTCACCTCTACGCATTGTCTGGGCTCTGGAACCAGTCTCCTGGAGAGGGGCTGGACTCTGTCTCAGTCTGGAGTTGCCCCTGGTGAGAGGCGGCGGGCTGGGGTGGGTATTCTTATATCCCCTCGGCTTGCTGCCGGTACGTTGGGGTTTTTCCCGGTGGACGAGAGGGTTTGTTCCCTGCGCCTTAGGGTCGGGGAACGGGTCCCGACTGTCATCTGCGCTTATGCGCCGAGTGGCAGTTCGGAGTACCCAGCCTTCTTAGAGTCCCTGGGGGGGGTGCTGGAAGGTGCTCCACCTGGAGACTCTGTTGTCCTGCTGGGAGACTTCAATGCTCACGTGGGTAACGACAGCGAGACCTGGAGGGGCGTGATTGGGAGGAACGGCCTCCCTGATCTGAACCCGAGCGGTGCTTTGTTATTGGACTTCTGTGCTAATCACAGTTTGGCCATAACGAACACCCTGTTCGAACATAAGAGTGTCCATAAGTGCACGTGGCACCAGGATGCTCTAGGCCGTAGGTCGATGATCGATTTTGTAATCGTATCACCAGACCTGCGACCATATGTTCTGGACACTCGGGTAAAGAGAGGGGCTGAGCTGTCAACTGATCACCACCTGGTGGTGAGTTGGATCAGGTGGCGGGGGAGGACGCTGGACAGACCTGGTGCACCTAAACGCGTAGTGAGGGTGTGCTGGGAACGTCTAGCAGAGGCCCCAGTCCGCGAGATCTTCAACGCACACCTCCGGCAGAGCTTCAACAGCATTCCGAGGGAGACTGGGGACATTGAGTCCGAATGGACCATGTTCAGCGTCTCCATTGCCGAAGCTGCTGCATTGAGCTGCGGCCGCAAGGTGGTTGGTGCCTGCCGTGGTGGTAATCCCCGAACCAAATGGTGGACACCAGAGGTGAAGGGAGCCACCAGGCTGAAGAAGGAGGCCTATCGGGCTTGGTTAGCCTGTGGGACTCCGGAGGCAGCCGACAGGTATCGACAGGCCAAGCGGAATGCGGCTCGGGCAGTGGCTGAAGCAAAAACTCGGGTGTGGGAGGAGTTCGGAGAGGCCATGGAAAAAGACTTTCGGACTGCCTCGAAGAGATTCTGGCAAACCGTCAGGCGTCTCAGGAGGGGAAAGCGGTGCTCTACCTGCACTGTGTATAGTGCTGGCGGAGCGCTGTTGACGTCGACTGAGAAAATTGTCGGGCGGTGGAAGGAATACTTCGAGGACCTCCTTAATCCCACTGACACGTCTTCCGGGGAGGAAGCAGAGTCTGGGGATGAGGGGTGTGACCCACCGATTTCCGGGGGCGAGGTCACTGAGGCAGTTAAACAACTCCTTGGTGGCAGAGCCCCTGGTGTCGATGAGGTCCGCCCCGAGTTCCTGAAGGCTCTGGACGTTGTAGGGCTGTCTTGGTTGACACGTCTCTGCAATGTTGCGTGGAGATCAGGGGCAGTACCTGTGGACTGGCAGACCGGGGTGGTGGTCCCCATCTTCAAGAAGGGGGACCGGAGGGTGTGTTCCAACTACAGGGGGATCACACTCCTCAGCCTCCCTGGGAAAGTCTATGCCAGGGTGCTGGAGAGGAGGGTTCGTCCGCTAGTCGAACCTCGGATACAGGAGGAACAATGCGGTTTTCGTCCTGGTCGCGGAACACTGGACCAGCTCTTTGTCCTCTCGAGGATACTTGAGGGTGCATGGGAGTTTGCCCAACCAGTCTACATGTGTTTTGTGGACCTGGAGAAGGCATTCGACCGTGTCCCTCGGGGCGTCCTGTGGGAGGTGTTGCGCGAGTATGGGGTGTCTGGCCCATTGCTACGGGCCATTCAATCCCTATACAACCGTTGCAAGAGCTTGGTTCGCATTGCCGGCAATAAGTCGGACTCGTTCCCGGTGGGTGATGGGCTCCGCCAAGGCTGCCCTTTGTCTCCGGTTCTGTTCATAATTTTTATGGACAGGATTTCTAGGCGCAGCCAAGTGGCGGAGGGCTTTCGCTTTGGTGGCCTCAGAATCTCATCTCTGATTTTTGCGGATGATGTGGTTCTGTTGGCTTCATCGGGTGAGGGCCTCCAGCTCGCACTGGAGCGGTTCGCAGCCGAGTGTAACGCAGCGGGAATGAGGATCAGCACCTCCAAATCTGAGGCCATGGTTCTCAGCCGGAAAAGGGTGGAGTGCCCACTCCGGGTCGGGGATGAGTTCCTGCCCCAAGTGGAGGAGTTCAAGTATCTCGGGGTCTTGTTCGCGAGTGATGGGAGAAGGGAGCTGGAGATCGACAGACGGATTGGGGCTGCGGCTGCAGTAATGCGGACGCTGCACCGGTCAGTCGTGGTGAAGAGGGAGCTGAGTGTAAAAGCGAAGCTCTCAATTTACCGGTCGATCTACGTCCCTACCCTCACCTATGGCCACGAGCTGTGGGTAGTGACCGAAAGAACGAGATCGCGGATACAAGCGGCGGAAATGAGCTTCCTCCGAAGGGTGGCTGGCCTCTCCCTTAGAGATAGGGTGAGAAGTTCGGCCATCCGGGAGGGGCTTAGAGTAGAGCAGCTGCTGCTCCACATCGAAAGGAGCCAGCTGAGGTGGTTCGGGCATCTGGCAAGGATGCCCCCTGGGCGCCTCCTGGGCGAGGTGTTCCAGGCATGTCCCACCGGGAGGAGGCCCCGGGGCAGACCCAGGACACGCTGGAGAGATTATATCTCTCGGCTGGCCTGGGAACGCCTTGGTATTCCCCCGGACAAGCTGGAGGAGGTGGCTGGGGAGAGGGAGGTCTGGACCTCTTTGCTTAGGCTGCTACCCCCGCGACCCGACCTCGGATAAGCGGATGAAGATGGATGGATGGATGGTGAATCACTTGGTTTCTTTCTCTCCCTCAGGTGGGAGGTAGCACAGAGGCTTTTCTTAAGGCTGGCCCCACTCAGCCATTCGTCCTGTGGGTTGGAGAAAGAAAGAACATCATCAAAAGTTTCTACCCAAAGTTTCTACATTGTCCTAGATCAAAAGGTCATTCCCTGTGTGACACAGATGGGAGATGCAGGTTTTGACAAGGCAAAACTTTTCAAGGCACATTTTTTAATTTGCCGTGTCCTTTGATAAGGCATTGGACAACTTCTACACATTCATCCAGACCATCAAGTGTATAGCATTGATGTTGGCAGCGTGAAGGACAGTCCTCGGGTCAATGAAACAAGAGGAAGTCTTCACTGTACGGTTTAAAGATATCCACTATTCAGCACTTTGACTGGAAATGTTCATCTGTTACATTTGCAAGATACACCACACAAGTTGCTCAGTGTTATTTAGACATTTGAAGTTCCAGCATGGTTTGTACCCAGGAAAGTTTTTACGTTTGACCTGTGGAGAGCCTGGATGTTCATTTATCTTTCACACGTACTCTGGTTACAAGCGGCACTTATTCCGAGCACATGGAGACTGCGTTCACTCTGAGGTCATCAACAATTTTGAGCCTGTACCTAACGATGGAACCTCTGTTTCACAGCCTGTAAATGTGGCTCATCCCATGACAATAACTACACCGGTTCCAGTTGAAAAAAGGCAAATACTGAACATGTGCAGCTCTGTTATTGCTCAAGTACAATCATCAGGAGTTCCTGAAAGTACTGTACAGTGTTTAGTTGGTTCATTGGAGGAACTGGTTAATGACATCCATGCACATGCAAAACAATCTGTTGTCGACTGTTTGTCAACTGATACATCAAGAGAAACCTTAGAAAAAGTTGAGGATTGCTTTGATCAGCTTGAAAATCCATTTTCATGTCTTAACACAGAATCTAAAAGGATAAGATATTTTGAGCAAACATGGAAAATAGTTGAACCCATAGAGCATGTTCTTGGTGTGCGTTTTGATGTACGCAAAGATAGAACAACAGGGACATACAGGCAAGTTCCTGTCAATGATAAATTCATGTACGTTCCTATCATGGGATCCCTTTCATCTATGTTTCGAAACAGTGAACTTTGTAGCAGTTTCCAGAAAAAAAAACTAAACATGGAGGGATTGTACAGAGATTTAAATGACGGCTCCTACTTCAAAAATCACAGTTTATTCTCACAACAAGAACATGCTCTCCAGATCCAGCTCTACTATGACGATTTTGAAACTGCTAATCCTTTAGGCTCAAAAAAGGGGGTGCACAAACTTGGTTGTATTTATTTTGTTTTGAGAAATTTGCCACCAGAGTTAAATTCTGTGTTGATGAACATTCATCTTGTAGCCCTTTTTCATTCAGAAGACTTAAAAAAATATGGGTTTGATCCTATCCTAAAGCCACTTGTTGATGATCTAAAGATTTTAGAGACTGAAGGAATGCAAGTGCCCTTTTCAGCCACACCTGTGAGAGGTTCGCTTTTTCAGATTACAGGTGACAACTTGGCTTTACATAGCATTTCTGGTTTTGTTGAATCATTTAGTGCAAACTATTGTTGTAGATTTTGTTTAACTGATAAGACAGAGTTGCAGTCAGTTTTTAGTGAAGATCATGTAGGCTTAACACTGCGTTCCAAAGAACTTCATTACAAACACTGTGGTGCCATTCAACAAAATCCTGCTTTGGCCTCAACATTTGGTGTAAAAAGAAATTGTTTACTCAATTCACTTCGGCTGTTCCATATTTCAGACAACTATGCTGTAGACATAATGCATGATCTACTAGAGGGAGTGGTGCAGTATGAGTTAAAGCTTGTGTTTCAGTACTTGATTAAGACCTCTTTGATATCCTTGAATTCATTGTCACAGAGAATTATAAGCTTTAACTATGGATATGCACAGAGAAGGAACAGGCCAGGTGGGCTAAAACTGGATGACAACAGCAAAGATCTTGGGCTTAATGCTGTGCAGTCATGGTGTCTTTTGCGGAATAGCCCATTGATTTTTGGAGATATCGTTTGCAGAAATGATGGACATTGGAACTTGCAACTTTTGTTAGTTCAAATTGTGAACATTGTTTTTTCACCCATTATAACTCATGGCATGACTTGCTATTTGAAACATCTGATTGCCGATCATCACAAGGCTTTCAAATCTCTCTTTCCAGAACGGAATTTGATTCCAAAGCACCACCTAATGATCCATTACCCACGCTGCATTAGAAAAATTGGGCCACTCATACATATGTGGTGCATGAGATTTGAAGCAAAGCACAAGTTCTTCAAAAGATCTGTAAAGAACTTTAAAAATATCACAAAAACACTAGTAAAAAAACATCAGAATCAATTAGCCTTTCATTTTGAAAATTTTTATTTTAAAAGATTACAGTTCGGCCCCATTAATGAAGTCTTGGCCAGCAGCTTAAAAGGCAGTGAAGCACTGAATAAAATGTTTGATGTTTCTTCTATTGTTTCTACAACTTCCTGGGTCAAAGGTTATGGTACAGAATATCAAGTTGGGATGTATGTTTGTTCTGGTGTTGAAAATGAGATGCCTTTGTTCAGTAAGATTGTCAGTATAATTGTTAGCGATTTCAATACTTATCTTCTAACTTGTAAGGTCTCAACAGTATATTTCAATGATCACTTAAATGCATTTGTTATTGAGGATGGATTAGATGTCTTTGCACTGATCTCTGTAGATGATCTGGTGTACTATAGACCTTATGATAGGCAATTTTCAAATGGCACTGATGACAAAATGTACATTGTCCCATACTGTAATTTTGTATGACTTGTTTACTTGTGGTGTATCTGAATACAAAGTATTTTGGAACGTTAATGTCTTGTATTTCTTTGTAATGGGTGGATGTTGGGGGTTAATTGTAGCAGTAGAGATATCAGAGATTAATGGGAGTTTATTGTAATCTGGTGGTATTAATGATTTGACTGACACTAGTGTTAGTGTTACAAAATTAACACTATTCAGAGTTGAATTTTTTAACACCAGGGCTAGTGTAAAGTACCACCAACACTATTCGGTGTTAATTTTTAACACTTAACACCAGTGTAGAATATTTTTGACACTGGTCAGTGTTACTCAGTGTTAATCTTTAACTCTGTGCAGTGTTAAAATAACACTAGCTCGTTGTTAAAAATATAACACTTTGAAAAGTGTTAATTTAACACTCAAAAGAGTGGACACATATAAACACTTTTCTAGTGTTAAATTTAACACTCACAGTGTCAATTTAACACTGGCGATTTTGCTGTGTAGGGGGTCATATGATTGTTGGGTTTTTCTCTGTATCTATGAAGCGCCTTGAGGCGACTTTTGTTGTGATTTGGCGCTATATAAATAAAATTGAATTGAATTGAATTGAATTAAACTCTGAATCTACAGTCAGTACTTCAGCCTGACTGCTTTTACTCAGAAACATCACTAAAAACTGCACAATCCATGAAAAAGTATGTATGTGGCGGCGCGGCAGTAGCACGCAGCGGCCACTCCGGAGCCAAAGTGGTGCTGCATTGTTTATTGTTTACGTTTTTGTGTGTAGCGTGTTTATTTTGCACTATGTATGGATATCGTCGCAACTGGTGTCGGTGTCCGTGCATACAACAGCCAGACACTTTTCAACCTAAATAACCCGGTTGACGACATCCAGGATGGGCTGCGGGAAACGCTGCGTGAACTCGGCTTGCTCCGCGAACCAGGCCTCGAAGCCCCGGCCGGCGTTGCTTGATGCCGGCGGCCGGAGGTGGGCACATCGGAAGCGGTGCGCGAGGAAGCGGAAGCGCGGCAAGCGGGCGGGAGTCTGTGCTAGGCTAAAAACAAACCCTAGCCGGCCGGCTCTACCGTCCATCATCTTATCCAACGTCTGCTCCCTGGATAATAAACTAGATTACATCCGACTCCAGCAGGCTACACAACGTGAGGTTAGAGACTGCTGTGTCTTTGTTTTCACGGAAACATGGCTCAGCGACAGAGTACCGGACGCCGCTATTCAGCTAAACGGGCTGGCCTCGTTTCGCGCCGACAGAAATGCAGCTCTGTGCGGTAAGACTCGCGGTGGTGGCTTGTGTGTTTACATCAACGAGAAATGGTGCAAGAACTCTGTGCTAGTTTCTAGTTATTGCTCATCGCTGGTGGAGTTTGTGACTGTTAGATGCAGACCTTTTTATTTACCACGGGAATTCACCACTGTTTTCATTATCGGAGTGTACATTCCACCTAGCGCTAATGCTAAGGAAGCGCTATGAGAACTGTATACAAAGATCAGTGAACTGCAAAATACACACCCGGATGGACTGTTTATTGTTGCTGGAGATTTCAACCATGCAAATCTCAAGTCAGTGCTTCCTAGATTCCATCAGTATGTGGACTTTGCAACGAGAGGGGAAAACACGCTGTATCTTGTTTACACAAACATCCCCGGCGCATATCGGGCAGAGCCCCGCCCCCACCTCGGCTACTCAGACCACATCTCTGTTATGCTAATTCCAGCATACAGACCACTCGTCAGGTGATCAAAACCGGTTCTGAAGCAGGTGAAAACCTGGCCAGCAGGAGCCATCTCTGCTCTTCAGGACTGCTTCGAGAGCACTGACTGGAACATGTTTGGGGAGGCTGCAACTTACGGCGACTTCACTGACTTGGAGGAGTACACATCATCAGTGTCCAGCTACATCAACAAGTGCACCGATGACAGGTGCACTGTCTCCAAGACCATCATCTCACGACCCAACCAGAAACCGTGGATTACTGCGGAAGTGCGTGCACTTCTGAGGACCCGAGACTCTGCCTTCAAAGAGGGAGATAAGGTGGCGCTTAGAAGAGCTAGGGCCGAACTTTCTCGGGCCATCAGAGAGGCGAAGCTCGCACACGCCCAGAGAATCCACAACCACTTCAAGGACAGCGGCGACACACGGCGCATGTGGCAGGGCTTACAAGCCATCGCTAACTACAGGACGACACCACCTGCCTGTGACAGTGACGGCTCCCTCCCAGATGCGCTGAACAACTTCTACGCTCGGTTCGACAGGCAGAACGATGTGGCGGCGAGGAAGACCACCCCTCCTCCGAACGACCAGTTCCTGTGTCTCACTACAGCTGAGGTGAGGAAAACTCTACGCAGAGTCAACCCACGTAAAGCTGCTGGACCAGACAACATCCCAGGCAGAGTGCTCAGAGAATGTGCTGATCAGCTGGCAAATGTTCTCACCGACATCTTCAACATCTCTCTGAGCGGTGCCGTCGTTCCCACGTGCCTCAAGGCCACCACCATCGTCCCCGTGCCCAAGAAGTCTTCTGTGTCCTGTCTCAACGACTACCGTCCTGTTGCACTTACACCCACCATCATGAAGTGCTTCGAACGGCTCGTCATGAGACACATCAAGACCCTGCTGCCCCCCTCACTGGACCCACTGCAATTTGCATACTGCCATAACCGCTCAACGGACGACGCCATCTCCACTGCACTCCATCTTGCCCTGACACACTTGGACAAGAAGGACTCACACGTTCAAATGCTGTACATAGATTTCAGCTCAGCATTCAACACGATCATCCCCCAACAACTGATCGGAAAGCTGAGCCTGTTGGGCCTGAACACCTCCCTCTGCAACTGGATCCTGGACTTTCTGACCGGAAGGCCTCAGTCAGTACGGATCGGGAACTGCACCTCCAGCACCACCACACTGAGCACTGGGACCCCACAAGGCTGTGTGCTCAGTCCTCTGCTGTTCACACTGCTGACTCATGACTGTGTAGCAACACACAGTTCAAATCACATCATTAAGTTCGCTGATGACACGACCGTGGTGGGTCTCATTAGCAAGAACGACGAGTCAGCGTACAGAGAGGAAGTGCAGAGGCTAACGGACTGGTGTAAAGACAACAACCTGTCTCTGAATGTTGACAAGACAAAAGAGATGGTTGTTGACTTTAGGAGGACACGAGGCGACCACTCACCGCTGAGCATCAACGGCTCCTCTGTGGAGATCGTCGACAGCACCAAATTCCTGGGCGTACACCTGGAGAAGGACCTCGGCTGGTCCCTCAACACCAGCTCCCTGCACAAGAAAGCCCAACAGCGTCTCTTCTTTCTGAGAAGACTGAGAAAGGCCCGGCTTCCACCACCGATCCTGACCACCTTCTATAGAGGAACTATCGGGAGCATCCTGAGCGGCTGCATCACTGTCTGGTTTGGGAACTGTGCCATATCAGACCGCAAGACCCTACAGCGGATAGTGGGAACAGCAGAGAAGATCATCGGGGTCTCTCTCCCCTCTATTGAGGACATCTACACCACACGCTGCATTCGCAAAGCCACCAGCATTGTGGCTGATCGGACACACCCCTCTCACACACTCTTTACACTCCTGCCATCTGGAAAAAGGTACCGAAGCATTCGGGCACGCACATCCAGACTGTGCAACAGCTTTTTTCCACAAGCCACCCGTCTCCTCAGCAAAAAGGGACTGACTGATAAACACACACACATACACTAACATTATCACTCAGCTTAACTTAACTACCTCAAAACATTGAGACTGGACTGACTAATCAACACAAGCGCAAACACACTGACCTACACCACCAAACCATCGCACACACCAACCTGTAAATGCTCTTTTGCACAATATTATTACTGGACTTTCTGCACTAACTTCTGCACTTCCTAATTTTTGCTGCTACACTAAGGAATGTTTACTGTTCCTCCACTACCTCAACTCATCATCACAAAACCTTATTATTATGTTACGTTGTGTTTTTCTATCATTCTGTCACTTTGCTGCTCTTGTTTGCACATTTGCACGTGCACTTTGTTGTCTGCTGTCTGATAACAAAAAAAAAAGTCTTCCTTAGATAGTTAGATAGTTTTTTGTTAATTTATGTTGTAATTTATGTTAGGTCAGTCTGTCTTGTCTCTGCTAGCCAGCTAACTAGGCCTCTTAGTTAGCTAGTTTAGTGTTTTCTGTTAATTTATGTTGTAAATTTATGTTGCATGTAGCACCTTGGTTCCTGAAGGAACGTTGTTTCGCCTCACTGTGTACTGTTAAACTGTATATGGTTGAAGTGACAATAAAGCCAAGTTGACTTGACTTGACTTGAAAAAGGCTCCCACACAGTTTGTGCAGGAAACATGTTATTAATATAAAATGAATCACTACTGTTGTTAAAGCTGTAAAATGTTTTTCATGATTTATTCTAAAAACCTCATAAAAACAGCCTCGCTGAGGGTTTAAATAGTTTCAGGTCATTTTCCACCTCTGTGGACTGTGATGTAACGTCGTCCCACTGTTCCCTGTACCACCAGTTTGATGTGTATCTGTTTTTCAAACAGGTTATCACCAGTGTTGGTCAAGTTACTTGAAAAAAGTTATCAGTAACTAATTACTGATTACTTCCCCAAAAAAGTAATCCCGTTACTTTACTGATTACATATTTTCAAAAGTAATTAATTACTTAGTTACTTAGTTGCTTTTTAAAAACCCGATTTACACCCTGAATAGGTGATAGAGCGATAGATCTTTCAGCCCAATTTGACTTTTTCTACATAATCCATCATACAAAATGTAATCAAATGGAAAAGTCTCTTTTTAAAACTTGTTTTATTAGTTTTAATCTTTTAACTTTATGCATCAAGCAAGAATTTAATTATATGCAACATTCTCTGACTGGAAGAAATTAGTTTAACATTGAAACCTATTTTCTGCACATTCCAGCACATAAAATAAAATATTTTGTGTGTTTACACTCAGTCTTTCAAATAGATGCAAGTAAAACACAGCAGAAAATAAATAAAGTCAAAGACTCAGCGGTCCTGTTGCTCTATTTTCACCTGTAAAGCAGGAGTGGGGCAGGCGGAGGGTTACCCTGGTGCAGGTGTGCCGCGGTCAGTGGAAGAATCCGCGAGTTTCTCTGTGAGTTTCCCATCACGTAGTAGCTACTCGGTGCTTGTTTGGAAGTTTAGGGGTTTTTTTCGCTGTAAAAAGAAGTTTTCTTCCCACGCACAGCGGACACTAATGTTTTTGTCCCTTTTTATGGAATCAAACTCAAAGTAAGGTCAGTACTTCCACGCTTTAAACGCTGCACGCTCATACTCTCTCTGCACTCCATATATGATCCATTGTTGATCTGCACACAGCTGTTGTCACGAACGGCGCACTCGCTTACGTCACTGTCGTGAGACATTCTCGCAAAAATATCACGGTTTTAGTAACGCAGTAACGCAGCGTTCCTACGGGAAAGTAACGGTAATCTAATTACTGTTTTTGCAATAGTAATCCCTTACTTTACTCGTTACTTGAAAAAAGTAATCCGATTACAGTAACGCGTTACTGCCCATCTCTGGTTATCACTCATGTGTATGCTCCCTGGAAACTTCATTAGCACGACTAGCTGGTACTGACGCCTTTACTGATTACACGTGTGTGCTAAGGAGGACACGTGTACATAATGGTGAGTTTTTGCTCCCAGCCTGTCCTCATTCCTGTGACAGACACAAATACATACTGCACTGAAAGTCTTCAGAGCTTATGGGCTCACTGTGGTTCTTATGAATAACAATGCCTGCTTTTACAAATTCTTCTCACGGGGCAGAGCAGCTTGCGTGTCAGCAAAATGCGAAATAGTCACAGACTCTCATTCGTTTGTTCGTGTTTCACTCTGTCGTACGTTGTAGTGGCGAGCTTAGCAGACAAAAAGAGACGCGTCTTCGTGACACAGGAATCGCTGAGTGTAGGATGGGTGAAACTTCATTTATGATTAATTCCCGGCATCTTTATGGTGGAGAGAGGACCTCAGCAACCACTCAGCTTCAGAAAACAGCAAGTCTCTAAACACGGTGAGCCAGCAAGGCCTAAATTAAACTGCCAACTCAAATCACATTCTTTGTGTGGATGTGACAACGTGCACGAGCGAGTGTGTTTCACACGCTTGCGTTCCTTTTGAGAGCAAATAGTGAGTGTGGCGTGAAGCGCTGTCATTGAAAAGATAAGAAAACGAGTCTGACTCACGCAGCTTGCAGTTATCAAAGGTTGGGGGAAATTGGGTATTGTTATCACATTTCCATATTCCTGTCTCCCAAATTGACTGCTGACAGACTTTCACATTTGAAAAGCATGAACATAACACCAGGTTGGAGAAATGCCACAGTCTGCCTTCAAGCTCAGCAGCGACAGCACATTTACAGCAAACCCAACATTAAATTTGAATCGTGCATATTTTTAATCTGGAGGAATGAAGAGCATGAATACAGGTGATAATAAATAGAGTGAGCACCTGCTCCGTTTGCTGGTCTGCAGCTTTCAGCTGTGTTTCAAGCATCAAAACACCAAAGTTTGTGACAGCACAATTAGAAAGAGAATAATAATAAATAATAATAACAGGTATGGCTCGTGTGGAGGGGGAAGCCTCTTCTCTCTGAAGAGAACTCGACAGCACGGCGTCGATTTCAAAAACTGCATCTGAACAAATCGCAAGAGCTGAAAAAGAAAAGGATCAATGCAACGGTGCCGGCGTCTCTCTTTAGCATCGCTGTACTGTATGATACTTCAAAGTTACCAACAGTACTTTGGACTTGTATTACACAAACCGTTCTTAACAAATCCTGCACTTTAAATCTGGTAACTATGTCAGCTGTAGTTTGGTTGTTGTAACAGCATCAGCACAGACGGAGGCTGAGCATTGTTCTAAGGCCACGCCCGGATAGATTTGAAAACGGCGTCTGACAAAAGATCTGAAAACGCTGCGTGTCCACTAGACTTGTAGTCAAGAACACCTAAACCAAGACCAAGACAATACCAAGACCAGAGGGTATCGAGACCAAGACAGACCGAGTCAAGACCGAGACAAAAACGCCTTTAAGCTGAAGCCGGATGCTGCTTCGTTTACGGGTCTCGGGCATATTTATGTGTTCTTGCTTTCGCACAGCCCTCCTCACCGCTGTCCACTGTCTCACTTACTGAGAGGACAGACGGATGCTCCACTTGACTGTCGCGTCTCTCACCCTCTCTGTTTTTCACATAATGATATTATCCTATATCCTCGCATGTGATTGGCCACAATATGGCGGGATTGGAGCATAGCTGAGCCACTGTGTGAGAGCTGAGCAGCCAAAGGACATTAAGTGAGGAGCGGCTCTCGCTGATTCACTTCAAAGCACTCTGATGCTGATGCTTTTGAAATGACACATTATCGAACGTTACGTTGTGTGTCATGGATGCTGTTGACTCCAAATCTCCCGACCGCTATGTCGATCTGAGACAGCGAGACTGAGACAGCGAGACTGAGACAGCGAGACCGAGACAAGACCGAGACCACGTAAAAGTGGTCTCGAGACATCCAGCTCTAGCGTTCACACCATCGTTCTCACAGAGTTGTTCATCCACACTGAAACAGCTGAAAATGCTTACATTCCAGCACCGTCAGACGCATGCGTTTATTCTGACGTTTATTTACGTTTATTTACGTTTATTTACTTTACAGCTCTCAGAAACATCGCGGCAAGACATCAAGGAAAAGCACCGAGTTTTTTAAATGAGGTGGAGTTGTTGCTGCGAGTAACACAAAAGTACAAAGTTGCAAAAGCGAGTGAGAATTTGAAGAAAAGCTCTCTGGAGCGTCTACAGACTGATATTAATCTTTAACAGGGCTGTCATCAGATCAAACAAAACAGCTGCTGTATAACACCCTCTGCTATCTTAGTCTTATTGGTCACATGACTGCATGCAGTGTTGGAGTAACAGAGTACATGCACCGCCGTTACGTATTTAAAATACAAAATTTAGAAACTGTATTCTGTTACAGTTACCGTTTTAAAGGGTGGTATCCAGAATACAGTTACTTTGTTGAAATTAGTGGATTAGACGGCGGTCTTTTCCTGTTTCATATGTTCGGCTATGCTCTCTCCATGCTGGTGGAAACCCAAACAAAACATGCACTAAGAGGCCCTAATGCCTGTGTCTCAGTCTCACATCTCATAATGACGTGAAGAAATATTTTTTTTAATTCTTTAATACGAAGGCAATAGGGCTTTAGAGCATGATGTCATGGGAGGGGGCGTGACCACCGAGGCGCCATTTTAGCAGGCCAAACAAAGGGCTAAAAGAGCAAAAGCACAGGATGGCATCAGCAATGGTACACACTTGCTGTGTTGTCGGTTGTAATGTTAGATCACACGATCAGGAAGGGAATACGCTGGAAAATGGGCTCTCTTTGTATTCTTTCCCCACCTGGAAGCATCACGAGGGAGCTCGCGTATCGATGTTACCAAACGAAGGCGTCTAGCCTGGATAGCAGCTGTGAGACGAGCTCCAGTTCTCTACCAGCCACAGATATCTGTTGGTGCTCCAGACATTTTCATTCAGGTAAGATCTAAATAAGTTCATATCACTCTTTATAGCCTATTAGTTTTATTTTCTATGCGCTCTGAGGTCGTAGCAAATTAGAACAAACATCCTACTGAGTGATTTTGCAGAACTACCTTCTATTTATAAAGTTGCTAATTGTTTTTCATTATTGCAGCAAACCAGCCAATGAAATGGATGAAACAAACCCTGACTGGGTTCCAGCGCTACACAGGGGGCGCTACGAAATCCCTGCTTCAAACTGCACGCTACATGCCAATCAGATTACTTCTTCCATGTGAGGGTGAAGAGGGGACCCTCCTGGATAAGATGGTGAAGGTTTGCTGCGTTTTGGTGAAGATGTGCCCCAGTGTGGCAGTAAAACCAGGGAAATGCTCTTGTTAAATACTCTTAAAAGTCTTGTGCTCTTTATGTAGTGACAGGTTTTCAAAAGAGACAGTAATTTACAGAATGCTCGTAGTGGGTGATATTATTTAAATGCTGTCATGATTTTGTCATTTGTGCACTATAAACGACGTGGATTCCACACTGTTACTGATGTGATGTTCTACAGAGTGGGTTTCATTAAAAACAAAAAGGCAAAAATGAGTTTGTTTCTTTATTCAACGTTTGAACAGTGGCACTCAGTCAGTACATATTCAGTAAATGCAAATTATTTACATGCCCCCTAAACATTATGGGATATTCAGAACAGAACTATGCTTGGAGAAATATTTTCCCATTAGTTGATCCTCCACAGTAGCAGGTGGGGTTTTTCTGTTTTGAGGACGGCTCCTTTTACCTGTCACTACAGATGGTCTGTTTATGTTTTGATCGAGAGCCTTTTTTTGGGCAGCTGAAGAGGAGAAGTCTATCTTATGGCCAACCTCTGGCTGTATCTTGGTCACATTACCCAGCAAAACCCAGTATGCAGGTTCATCTGTAACAGTCCTTGTGCCACAGATCAACACTGTTGCTTCTACTTTAAACAGAAGAGCAGTGACGTGGGTGCAGGTCTCCGCGACTCCGGCGTTACAGCTGCAGTGGGCGGCTTCAACCTTCCCTGTGATGCTCACAGTGACCCATGGCTGCAATGCTGGTTCATTCAGTCTTTGAGAGTGCAGCACCTGAAACACACACAGACAAAGTTCATTTAAAGACAAGAACTATGAGCCAAGGCCGACGTAAATGTGTTTTATCTACTTTCAAATCCATTTATCACAAATGTAACAATGAACGTTAGTTTGCACATTTTTAATAATTTTTCCTTTTTTTATGTATCCATCTATACAATGCTGCATGGCGTAAATCTGCCTGTTTGTGTTTTTAAATCTGCCAGCGAAAAATGAACCTAATGAAACACATACACGCAATGACATAACACACCAACTTAACACAGACTGGGGGACACAGAACATAGGAACATGAACCATGAAACAGAAGAGTATAAACACCCAAGGTAACCAAAACCACAGAATACTAATAAACTAAACAAACACGGAGTCGCAGACTCCGGATCATGACAGGACCCCCCCCCTCAAAGGCTGGCTCCAGACAGCCCAACAAGAAAAACAGCCAGAAAAAACAGAAAACAACCCGACCAGGGCGGGCGGCGGGGGTCCAGGACGGAGGGCTCGAGGCAAAACAAAAAAGGAGCACCAGAAGGCCAAAAGACAAAAAGAAAAACAAAACACGAGACCCAACCCAAGAAAACCAATGAAACGAAACACACCACAGCCCAAGAAAAATGGAGTCCAAAACAGAAAGGTCCAGGGGGCCAGCCAGGGGGCCGACAGCACAGGAGTCCAAGACAAAAGAGTTCAGGGGGCCGACCGTGCGGACGGCAACGGCGTGGATACAGTTCGGGAGGCCACGGCGGCGGCAACGGCGGCGGCAACGGCAACGGCGGCGACGTGGATACAGTTCGGGAGGCCGGCCGTGCGGACAGCAACGGCGGCGACGTGGATACAGTTCAGGAGGCCGGCCGTGCGGATGGCAATGGCGGCGACGACAGCTCTGGTCCGGGGGCCGGCCGTGCGGAAGGCAACGGCGGCCACTCAGGCGATGGCGGTCCGGGGGCCGGCCGCGCGGAAGGCAGCGGCGGCCACTCAGGCGATGGCGGTCCGGGGGCCGGCCGCGCGGAAGGCAGCGGCGGCCACTCAGGCGAAGAGACCGGACCAGGCGGGGAGGCAGGCGATGACGGGGCCGGACCAGGCGGGGCTGCAGAGGCTGGGGCCGGACCAGGCGAAGCACAGGCCGGGGCCGGACCAGGCGAAGACGAAGACTCGGATGAAGCCGGACCAGACGAGGACGAAGACTCGGATGAAGCCGTACCAGACGAGACTGAAGATGAAGCTGCAGCAGGCGCTGGTGATGAGGCCGCAGCAGGCGCTGGTGATGAGGCCGCAGCAGGTGATGAGGCCGCAGCAGGTGATGAGGCCGCAGCTGGTGATGAGGCCGCAGCAGGCGAGGATGATGAGGCTGCTGGCTGGACGGGCTCCTCGGGCCCTCCAGCTGACGAGGCAGGAGGCTGGACGGGCTCCTCGGGCCCTCCAGCTGAAACAGGAGACAAAGGCCGGAGCGGTCCCTTGGACCCTCCAGCAGAAACAGGAAACAAAGCCAGCAGGCATGGAGTCCTCTGGCAGACACGAAGACAATGGGTGCTGTACTGAGCACTGGCCCTGCTCAGACAGCACTGACACGGAGTTGGTCTCTGAGGGCTGCTCAATCTTCAGGGGTCCAGAATCAGCTGGGGACCGAGACCTAGCCTCTGGGGAAGCCCTGGAGTGCAGAACGGTGCCTGAAGCAGCTAAAGCGCGAGAAACTCCCTGACTGGACCTTAAATTTTCTCCCTGCATGGAGTGAATGAGTGGAACCGGTAATGCTGGAGCCAGAGCTACGGGTAGCGGGGGCACTGGAGCTACTGGGGCCTGCGCTACAGGCGGCACTGGAGCTACTGGGGCCTGCGCTACAGGCGGCACTGGAGACTGAACTGAAGGAGGCACTGGAGACTGAACTGAAGGAGGCACTGGAGACTGAACTGAAGGTGGCACTGGAGACTGAACTGAGAGGAGCACTGGCTGCGGGGGAGCTAACTGAGCTGAGAATGGCTGCGGGGGAGCTAACTGAGCTGAGAATGGCTGCGGGGGAGCTAACTGAGCTGCCGGTAGCTGCACAGGTGATAAGCAGCTCGCGTTGACATCCGCCACACAAAACACAGCCCCTGAATGAACAGTCAAAAAGTCTGGAAAAGACACAGAGTCCTCACTCACCACAGCCGGGGAATTAGAAGTCCGAACATCCGGCTGTGGGGTGGCGCGCCGGCGGCGCGATCTGTGTTTCCTCCCCGCAGACAGCTCCGACGGGCCGGGCAAGATCACATCCAGCGAGTCGGGCAGCGAGGCAGGAGCGGCTGAGAGAAGGTGGGGTGTGTGCCGGAGAAAAGCCTGCACGGTCGGAGGAAGCAAAGTTAGAAGCCATGGCAGGCCGGAAAAGAGCCGTTGTAGCCAACTTTCCACGGCGCGGCGAAGCTCCTCTGGAGGGTCCTCAAGCCACAGCCCGAGGAGAATCTCCACGTTATATGTAACGTCGTCCCGGAGCTCCTCGGACGGATTTACTGCCGCTGGGTCCATGGGGGCTGGTTCGTACTGTCACGGATTGCCGGGGCAAGCCGTGTGGAATTGTAGAAAGGGACCAAAAGGCGGCAGCTCTGGTGCAGGTGAGTGTTTATTCACAGAGGTGGGTAAGTACAAACAACGGTGGCGACAAAACATGAAACTGGAAACCTAAACTGGGTAAACTAATAAGACAAACCAGAAACGAGGATGCAGGGAGGTCCGGAGAAATACATACGGGAAGACGCAGGGAGACCGAGGGGAAACAACACAGACGAACCAGCAATTACTATGACAGAAGACACAACTTAAATACACTCAGAGAACACAGGGAGATTACATACAGGTGGGAACACAGCTGGGAGTGATCACGTGACGAAAGTAGGGAGACAAACTGAAACACTCACATAAGACGCAGACCTTCACAATAAAACAGGAAACACATACACGCAATGACATAACACACCAACTTAACACAGACTGGGGGACACAGAACATAGGAACATGAACCATGAAACAGAAGAGTATAAACACCCAAGGTAACCAAAACCACAGAATACTAATAAACTAAACAAACACGGAGTCGCAGACTCCGGATCATGACACTTAAAGTATGTAATGCAAGGATGTCATCACTGTCAGGATGGAGAAAACATAAAGCGCTTTATAAATGCAATCCATTATAAAGTTTGACTTTTATGAATCAGTTAATATGATAAGGAGATTCTGCAGGTCATTAATCAATGTATAAAACCAAAATAAAATGTGTTTTTAGTGACACAGCACAAACACGGAAGCAAGATGTGTAATTAGGATTATTTATAATAAATATGAATTCATTAGTGCAATTTCTTTAACCATAGAGAATAACTAAATGCGTCAGGACAATGTCACATCAGTGCACTGAACTCACTATGTTTTCCCTCTAACAGCCTCCACATGTTCTCACTGTAATTTCCCCTCATGTATGAATTCATGCTGCACTAATCTGAATGTTCGGGGGGAATCAAACGCATGTTACTCGCAGCAATCTTCCTTCCAACACAGTGTGTTTGTTTTGATTCGTGGCCTGCTAAAAGGGGGCCACACGTATAGTTTTCTATATGAGATCGCTGCAAAAAGTGCAGCCTTACCTACACTCAAAAAAATGAATGAGGTGGATTGTTCAGTGTATATTAATTATTTATTTTCATTTTACTTAAAATATATGTTTTTGTTAAGTTAACATATGTTTTTCTAATCAAGTCTACGTAATTGTGTCTATTATTCAACGTACATAATACTAATGTGTTACTTGATCGCATAACATTTAAGTTAAGTCAATTAGGATCGATATACCTTGTATATCCACAAGGTGGCAGTAATGCAAAAACAGTTGTAATGAAACCGCGCAGAACAAGAAGGTTTCACGGCTTGTGCCTGCTCATGCGCAAGACTTCAAATTTAACTGAAAAAGGCTGTTTTGGCGCCAAGCTGCTGTTTCTTTGAGAGGTAAGACCACTTTTTTCTTTGACTATGTTGTGTAGTATCTATATGTCCAGCATGGTTATATTTTGCGTTTGTCTTACAAGACATGTTATATCGTTTGCGTGCGCTTGTTTTACATTAGTTTTACTGGGTCCTGGACATGCTTATTTTGTGGACTGTGTAAGAAACATTTTTATTGTTTTTTGTTTTATTAAGGGATTAGCTACAGGGGTTCATGGGGTTATTCTTTCAAGGGGTTATTTTTCCATTTGCTTTCTTGGGATTCCTTTTCTGTAATCCGAGAGTCGGAAATATCGAATAGGATAGCAAGGATAGCATAAAGTGACATTTAAAATCCAAAAAGTCAAGGGCGAAAGCCACTGTGACACCATTGTTCTGCTCTATCAGTAATCTGTATTATGTAAAAATGGTCTGTAAATACAGCATGTTTCCTAGCGGAGTTATACATATCAATGTAGTTATAGATTACAGTTTGTGAAAGTACACACTTAATTTTTTTAATAAAATTATTCAAGACATATGAGTGGACAGACAATGGAGGTCGACAGACCTGGTGATAATTGCTTCTATAGAAAGTTAGCACATGGCAGTGTCAATCTCTTGCTTTTCTTCTGAGTAGTATTTTATTTAGTTGTAATTCAAACAATAATTTGCTTCTTGAAATTAAGTAATGAATTTCTTGTTTTACTTTATAAATCTCAGATCCTGCCTTTACCTGCTCCCTCCTATACTGATGTGGTGTATGTGGTATTGCTGAGCTTGTATGTGGTATGTGAACTGTTATACTTTTAAAAACAAAACTGTTTTATAAGTTAAGTTTTCTTTAGTGACCCATCCCATGCCCCTGTTATTTCTTCTCCACATCTGAACCATGGTAAAGGTTGCAGTTCAAGGGCCTGAGGCATGAAATTCTTTTCAGATCAGCTGTGATCAATATTTTTTGGAACTTGATAAATAACAATAAAAGCTGTAATGGCTCCATTAGCATTTTGTGTAAATGTTTGTGTTAAAATTATAGCTTTAATGAGGTCTTACTACATTAGTTTTAGTTTGTATATGTGTACATATAGTATGTATATTTACAGTACAGTATGTTGTGTTTGTTGACATATTTTCAGGTGGAAGCAGAATATGTGAGGATTACTACTGCTGCACATGTTCCAAGGCTTTTTACACAACTTGACCAATACACTGACCAGCTCATAAAAGTCTTCAAGAAAAAAGGAGGCGTTGCAGGGAAGAAAATTAGACAAACTTTGGCCCCAGCCACACAGGTGCGTTATTCTGTTGGTAGCAAAATATTATGGCTAATAAGATCATTTTCAAATTTAAACAGCTAGTGTATGGTAGCTGCACAGTGCACTTACATTTATATTAAGCAAGACAAAGTTTGGTACTCAAAACGTTGGAAAATTTAAATTACCTAAACATATGTAAAATCTGATCCTTTGATTTAGGTTAAACCAGAAGTGAATGTTTTTATGTTATGTTTTGAATGCAAAAAAGATGATGTATTAGTTTGTCTTTACCTCCATTATGGACATATATAATGTGGTGGAAACCCTGCCCAACAGGTTAACTATTCATGTCCATGTGATGATTAGTTGGTCTTGTGTACATGTCTATCTGTGCAGTGGATATGTCATTCATTTTGCGTATAATGTGAGTTTCTGTCATCCTAAAGTATATCTGTTTTCTCTTCCTGTATCTCTGCCACTCTCTACAGAAGGAAACCATTGAAAAGGGGAGGGAGTGTGTCCTCAGGGCACTACCTTTTTACCTGAATGAAGACCCAAGCATCCTCTTCAAAGAATAATTGGTTGGTAATTTTAGTTTAGTTTTTTATCTGTATTAAACCAAATTTTGAATAACTAATGTTGTTGCATGTTGTTGTTGTTGTAATTTGCATGGAACCTGTTTAAATGTTTTGGGAAATCTTCTTGTATACCCAAACTATTTATATTTATCGTTGAATCTGTAGTCTGAAATAGTGGCACACTGGGGTGCATGTTCCTAATATTGTGTTTACGTCATTAAAGGGTAGCTTTGGCCCTTTTTCTTTCTTTTTTTAAAACTGGATGCCATTTTTCTATGTTTTTGTGTCTAAGCTACAGCTGTTCAGAGGGAGCTGGAACAAATTACCCTTGCTATCTTTACCATCGAAAGAGCTGATGCCAGCACTCCTCCAGCCGATGTGGGTATAACCATCTAGTGTGTCCTGCATGACCTGGAAGACCTGGCCTCTGCATGTGCACTCTTAATGGGTGGGATATATGCACTGAATCTCAGTTAACCTCAAGACTGAAAGCTTTCTTTGAAGTACTTCAGAAGCTCTTCCTTCATCTGTATGTCAGCATACTCTTGACCAAGGTACAGTTGCTCAAGAATACACTGAATGAATAAGCCAACCTTTAATTTGGATGATGAATGTTCTGTCAGATGGACAGAAGTTTTTCGGAGGCTGAATGGGAATAAAATGGTAATTTGTAAATGACAGATAACGGGAAAATTACATTTAAGAGAAATTTAGAACATTTTGAAAAGTTTGTAAACTACTACAATTTGAGAGATTTTACTGTTGTGGGGGGCTAGTAAGAGACAATCAAAAGTATTGAGATTTAAAGGATTTAATTGAGAGATGATACTGCACCAGAAATGTTGAAGGGTGGTGTGTATATTAGCGTTCAAGGCATATTGTTATGAGGTGGAAATATGTTCATATTCAGTTTGTGTTACATTGTGTGCATTGTAAAGGTAATTGCAATACATACTAAAAATAGGGGTAAGTTAGGAGGTTGATCTGATATCCTCGTGTTGGTGTTGTTCCCAGATCATCATACTAAATGTTGTTCCAGGATCAACATTGCAAGTGACCAATCAGAATGTTGTGACGTCATACTTTTGCGACTTCGGGAAAAACCGGCGTAAAACAAAAAACTGTACTTAAGCTGCGTGAAACCGCCTCTGTCCACCGATCAACTGACCCTAACCCTAACCGTAACCCTTTAATAAACAGTAAGCAGAATTGATATTGTCCTTGCAACATTGGAATTTCATAAATGCACGAATGGCTTGGCGCGCAAAAGAATAACATCACAACAATGTGACAACATTTTCATGATGGTCTGGGAACAACACCAACACGAGGATATCAGATCATCCAAGTTGGGAATGCAGGATGAATGTATATTTTGTGGACTTTTAAAGACGAACAATTGTTTCCATGTTAAAATGTTTACATCTGAAGTTTTTTGCCCAAACACTGGTAAAATAAATGTTGACAGTGGCAAGTGTTAAATGGTTACTGCTGTGCTGTTGCAAAAAAACTGAACGCTGACAAGCTGTTTTATTGTTAGACCATAATGTTGGCATGTTTTGTTAAAGTTTTATTTGGGATGGTGATGTAATTTTCTTTGATTGCTAATATCAGTGGACTATTTATTATTATTATTATTATGATTATTATTATTATTATTATTATTATTATTATTGTTGTTGTTGTTGTTGTTGTTGTTACATAAATTTTTTTTAAATTGTGGCTGTTGAGGTGGACACTTCACTTTGCATTGTTAAAGGAAAGCACTTCATTGGCATTGTGTTACTGGACTGACCCTAAGCAATCATTGCAAATAGCAACTTTGCTATCCATTTTAGACACTAAAAGAAAAAAACACTCACAGACCTTACTAGCATCACATGTGCATAACTCAAGTGTCATCTTATCAATGTGTTATGTGATCTTCAATGCGTTTTTTTTTTTTTCTCTTCTATTTCTGGTAGATACAGACATTTAATTTAAAGTCTTGATGTTGCATCTGTCTACATACTGTTAATTACTAACCCTAATGAGCTGTTGTGTTTTATTTTGGACTGGGTTTACACAAATGCTCACTGAATGTGTTGGCAATAAAAGAAATTTTAAAAAATAAGTTGGATGTACTTAATTCATTTGTGTGGAACCTGTTGACAAAATAGATTTATGTAAAACTAATTAATAAAGCACAAGGTGGCTGAAAATATAATATTTGAATTAATCTAACTTAAATTTAACATTTTACTGCCACAAATAAGAAATGTGTTGAAGTAACTAAACTATCTAACCTGAAAATATATCATCTATGTTCATACAACATAACTTGATTTAGTTAGTCTTAAATATGTCTTGTTAATCTTAAGTAGTTTTTTTAAATTAGATGAACTAAAGATTTTTGCTTTAAACTAACATAATTCAATTTCGTGGAACCTGTTGACAAAATAATTTTAATTAAAGTCAACGTTTCATTTTTTTTGAGTGTAATGTCCACCTACTGTTACTCATTTATATTAAGATTTAAACATCTAGCTGGTGTTGGTATGGAGAGCAACCTTCAGTAATAGTAATAAATCACAGCAATAGTTCATTCATGTAGTTGTAAAAAGCATGATAATATATTAAGTAATCCAAAGTATTCAGAATACGTTACTCTCATTGAGTAATGTAACAGAACATGTTACAAAACACATTTTGGGGCATGTAATCTGTAATCTGTAGTGGAATACATTTTAAAAGTAACCTTCCTTCCTCTGACTGCATCACATGAATAAAAAGTATAATCATTTTCGAAAAAGCTCCGGGTTCGCTGTCCACACTGCGATGCGAAAACAGAGCGTTTTCAAATGTATCCAGTTTGGAGAGCGTTTTCAAAACGCAGCGTTTTCCTTGACGGAACGCCAAAACGGAGAGAAAAAGATGTGTTTTCAAACAAAAACGAATTAGTGCGGACGTAACCTCAGTTAAGGAGTCCCTGATGTGCAAATGGCATCATCTGACAGGACACCGGACTGACACACACACACACACACACTCTCATAAACAACCCAGTGTCATTGTTTTGTTCTGTTTTTCGCACACTTGCACTTGTGCTGTTTGATTCTCTTTCACATGTAGCACCATGGTCTACGTTGTCTCGCTTCACTGTGTGCTGGACCCCTGCACATGGTTGGAATGACAATAAAAGCCACTTGACTTGAAAGAAGAGGCTGAAAGTGGATCAGACATGAGCCAAGGGACCATCTGAGATGATCCACAACACCAGGTTAGTCTCTATGTGACTAACCTGGTGTTGTGGGGAGAGCCTCAAGCATCCTGGGTCCTGGACACCGTGAACCCACAGATGGAAAAATCGACTGCTTCTTATAAAACACTCTTTCTATCTAACATGTGTTTGAGGCTACTCTGACATGCAGGCCGGCACAGCCAGGGATCGAACCATCAACCTCTGCATTAGTAACTGAGCCTGTAGCCTGTAGCAAAAGCTCCTGAGCTCTAGCTTTTGTCTGTAGCTCCACTGTAAGTCTTTAAAAGCTGGGCTAAAAGAACAGTGCTGATCCAGAGAGGATACACTCACATGAAGCAGTGTGAGAGGTTAGTGTATGTTTCCTGAGTGGGAGCTGCTCTAGGGAGAACAGTTGGGTATTTGTTGCTTTATGCTGGGCACATTATGTATCTTTGGTTGTATTGTATGTTTGCCGTTGTGAGCGTGAAATTCGAGTTTGCTCGTGTAAAACATGAAATTCAAATGAAGGTATTTGTATGTAAGCGAGCGTGTGGGGAATGTTCCTGAAGCCTGTTTGGAAATGTTGTTCTCTGCAGATTTTCCTCTGGAGGTTTGGTTTTGGAAATGGGATGAATGCTAAGCTGGAGCAGGGAATAGTCATTAGCAGAGATTAGCAGGTGTTTGGAGAGTTGCAGCTTTCTTCCAACGAAGGGTTTCAAAACAGGATTTTCATCTGTGGTGCATATTGTATAATAATGTTTATATATCGCAGCAATGCAGTAATGTTCTGGGATGTTTCGAGCTGGCACAGATATAAAGGACTCTGGGGCTTCCTGCTGTTTAATCTGTGGAGAAAGCATTACAGGAGGAGAGCCTCCACATCCCAGCGACCCAAGTGGCCCAATCGGCATCTTCAGAAACTCAGCAGGGGAGCGAGGAGAAGGGAGGAGGCGTCCACGGAGAATGACCTGTTTATAGGCTTGGCAGTGATTAGATGGAAGCAAACAGGTCACTTCCTGTCAGAGAAGATGCGGGAACCACTGAATTCCTTTGATTGTTCATACAAGCTGACGAGTCCACTCCACATCACGTTTGTGTGTCACACCTTACTGTAACATCACACATGATAAGCGCCTGGAGGCAGCTGTTGTTGTGATTCGGCTCTACATGAATAAAGCTGAATAAGCATCATGCTGCCGACTCCACCCTCTGCAGTCCGTCCATGGATTACACGAGTGTTGATTCTCTCACTCTTTAGCTTTGACAGCTGCTTCAGAGGTCGTGGTTGCACGTCTCTTTTCTAGTTTCCTGTCTAGCGTTGTGTCAGCTGTGTCTCCAGGTCAAGTCCACGTCTTGTGTTTTACTTTGACAGTCTTGCACCCTTAATGTTTTCAGTTTTGCTCCCCTCCTTACTCCCTGATGTGTTTAAGACCTGTGTTCTCCTCTGACCGTTGTCACGTCGTAGCTCCTCGTGTGTTGTGCTTCGTCCACACCTTGTTTTTTTCAGCTGTGGTTTCCAGTTACCTAGTTTGCTAGTTAGTTCTTAGGTTCCAGTTTCTAGTTTCAGTTTGTTTTTGCGACTTTATTTTATAATTACTTTCACAGCACATAAAGCTGCCTCTTTAAGTTCATTCCTCTGCGTTTGCCTCCTGCCTGCCACACAGCAGGGGTTGGCTGTAGCTCAGGTGGTAGAGCAGGTCGCCTACTAACTGGAAGTTTACTGGTTCCATCCCAGTCTGCATTGCCAAGTATCCTTGAGCAAGATACTAACCCATGTTGCTCTCCATCTATCTTAGTGTGAATGCTAGACAGGAAGCACTAGATTAGTAAGAGTCCAGTGAGCGACAGAACGGCGGCGCGATACCTGACTCATCATTTTCTGTCTTTTAATGCTCATGTTTTGGTTTTTATTTCTCAGGAACTACAAACGAGAACAAAATTCATTTCATGCCTCTGACGTCACCTTTTATGTTTGCGTGTTGTTCTCAGCTTTTTGACACTTTGGTTTCATCTTCTTCCTCTATTTATTTTTCCTGCCTTTTGTAATTCTCTGCCACACCTTTGTGTGTCTCACCTGAGCAGATTATTTATACTGCATCAACTAACAGTCGCCTCACAGTGCTTTATATTTGACACAGAGAAAACCCAACAATCGTGTGACCCTCTACAAGCAAGCACTTGGTGACAGTGGGAAGGAAAAACTCCCTTTCAACAGGAAGAAACCTCCGGCAGCACCAGAAAGGGGCCACGAACGTTTAGTGGGGCCGCGAACGTTTAGTGGGGCCGCGAACGTTTAGTGCAGGGGTCAGCAACTGATGGCAGGATCCTGGCTGGACTGGCCATTGGGCACACCGGGCATGATGGTGATTTTTCGTTTTCATGGGCCGGTGTTTTTTTGGGGGGTAACAGTATAAATAATGAAAGGTGGTGAACTGGCCAGCTGCTGGCAGATGTGTAAAAATAAGTCAGTTGTTTGGTGGTGGCTATGGCGGAGCTTCCACTGAGGCCAGCAGGTGGATGAGGGAAGGGGAGGCAGGAGGAGAGCCCCGAGGCGGTCCGAGTGTCAGGTGAACTGAACTTCAGGTAAGAAGTTATGACCTGCAGTCTATCTGGGTCAGATACAGTGGGGCAAAAAAGTATTTAGTCAGCCACCGATTGTGCAAGTTCCCCCACTTAAAATGATGACAGAGGTCAGTAATTTGCACCAGAGGTACACTTCAACTGTGAGAGACAGAATGTGAAAAATAAATCCATGAATCCACATGGTAGGATTTGTAAAGAATTTATTCGTAAATCAGGGTGGAAAATAAGTATTTGGTCACCTCAAACAAATGGTAAATGGCCTGCATTTGTATAGCGCTTTTCTAGTCCATAGGACCCCAAAGCACTTTACACTACATTCAGTCATTCACCCATTCACGCACACATTCACACACTGGCGATGGCAAGCTACATTGTAGCCACAGCTGCCCTGGGGCGCACTGACAGAGGCGAGGCTGCCGGACACAGGCGCCACCGGGCCCTCTGACCACCACCAGTAGGCAAACACGGGGTTAGTATCTTGCCCAAGGATATTTGGCATGCAGCCAGGAGGCAGCCTGGGATCGAACCACCGACCTTCTGATTAGTGGCTGACCTGCTCTGCCACCTGAGCTACAGCCACCCCAAACAAGGAAAATCTCTGGCTTTCACAGACCTGTAACGTCTTCTGTAAGAAGCTTTTCTGTCCCCCACTCGTTACCTGTATGAATGGCACCTGTTTGAACTCATCATCTGTATAAAAGACACCTGTCCACAGCCTCAAACAGTCAGACTCCAAACTCCGCCATGGCCAAGACCAAAGAGCTTTCGAAGGACACCAGGAAAAGTATTGCAGACCTGCACCAGACTGGGAAGAGTGAATCTACAATAGGCAAGCAGCTTGGTGTGAAAAAATCAACTGTGGGAGCAATCATCAGAAAATGGAAGACATACAAGGCCACTGATAATCTCCCTCGATCTGGGGCTCCACGCAAGATCTCATCCCGTGGGGTCAAAATGATCATGAGAACGGTGAGCAAAGATCCCAGAACCACACGGGGGGACCTGGTGAATGACCTGCAGAGAGCTGGGACCAAAGTAACAAAGGTCACCATCAGTAACACACTACAACGGCAGGGAATCAAATCCCGCAGTGCCAGACGTGTTCCGCTGCTGAAGCCAGTGCATGTCCAGGCCCGTCTGAAGTTTGCCAGAGAGCACATGGATGATACAGCAGAGGATTGGGAGAATGTCATGTGGTCAGATGAAACCAAAGTAGAACTTTTTGGTATAAACTCAACTCGTCGTGTTTGGAGGAAGAAGAATACTGAGTTGCATCCCAAGAACACCATACCTACTGTGAAGCATGGGGGTGGAAACATCATGCTATGGGGCTGTTTTTCTGCCAAGGGGACAGGACGACTGATCCGTGTTAAGGACAGAATGAATGGGGCCATGTATCGTGAGATTTTGAGCCAAAACCTCCTTCCATCAGTGAGAACTTTGAAGATGAAACGAGGCTGGGTCTTCCAACATGACAATGATCCAAAACACACCGCCCGGGCAACAAAGGAGTGGCTCCGTAAGAAGCATTTGAAAGTCCTGGAGTGGCCTAGCCAGTCTCCAGACCTCAACCCCATAGAAAATCTGTGGCGGGAGTTGAAAGTCCGTGTTGCTCGGCGACAGCCCCAAAACATCACTGCTCTCGAGAAGATCTGCATGGAGGAATGGGCCAAAATTGTCAGGGTCCTGGGACTGGGCGACCCAGGATCCCTGGGCAGTCATGGACCTGCGTACTATTATTATGTATTTTTGGTGTCGTTTCTCCTTCTCTGTGCGTGTACATGTGTGCTTCTCTGTGCTGTGTTAGTCTGTGTCCCACTCATATGTTTAGGCGAGGTATGGGTGTGTATGTCTGCGGGTGTGCCTGGAGGATGGAGCTCGGCCACCTGCAGGCCTGAGGGGTGTGGCCCTGCGGAGGGACTGGCCACACCCGAAGCCACACACCTGCCGCTGATCAGGGCTCGTCGGGGGAGCTACTTAGGAGAGTCTTGGAGCTCCCACCGACGCGGGATCATTGAGTTATCTTACCAAGTCAGTGTGTGTTAGCTTAGGTCTGTGCTGTGCGTATATGTGCTGGTTAGTGTTGACGGCTGCGTCTCTGGTTTCCCTACAGGAGGAGGAGTGGTCCGGAGAGGCAGCACGCACGGGGGTGCGGAAACACAACAGCGGGGAGCACGAGCACAGATATCGGAGGGAAGCACGCGCACGGGGTTCGAGGGAGCAACGGGGAGTTATTGTGTTTACAGCTTTCCACTGTAAATAAAGAGCACTGTTTGCATCGCAGAGTCTGCGTTTTGGGTCCTCCTTTCCCCACATCCCCACGGTCTGCCAGCCAGACCGTGACAGAATGATCCCGCCACCCACCATGGACCCAGCAAACTCAGGAGTTGCCACGGAGGAGAGATCGCTCACGCAGCTATGGGATTACTGCCGGAGCGTAATCCAGGCTGTAGACCCACCCAAGAGACATATACAGGTAGTGTTCTTTGACAATTACCTCTCATCCACTACCTTCACCACGAACATTCTGGACATTCACAAACTTAGGCACCTGGTCGCTAGTTTAAGGGAGAGCTCGAGTTTCGAACTATTTGGCTTGGGTGGTCCGAGCACGGACAGTTCGGCTGCTCTCCTAGAGACTCTTGCCGCTTGGTTTTTCACGCGTCGGCGGAGGGCTTTCCCGTCGATGCTCGCGGCACAATCGTTTGATCCGCCATTACAGAAGGCATGCCGCACTCTCCACCGCCATTCCATTACGCCTCAACCTACTCCTGCGGTTTCAGCCCGGTCAGCTGGCAACGGACCGACAGCGCTCATCACCGCAGTGAGTAAACCCGACTCGTTTGTGTCTATTAATCATGTCATTGAAAATCACAACCCAGATGAACAGCAGAAGACTGTTTCCATACACCCGGCCCCGCCTTCACGGAGGAGAAGGCGTCCTCGCAAACAGCGTTCAACCACATCCACACTCACTCCTGTGCTGGTCGAAGACTCAGGACCAGCGCCTCTGGATGCCACAGTGAGTAAAATGGACTCTGCCGGTGTTATAAATTCCCTTTCTGTAAACATAAAAATAGAAACTGTTTGCTGTACCTCCAAAGACCCAGCAAATATTCCCTCTGAGACTGTAAGCTGGGAGCTAGGGAATTCCGAGCCTACAGACCCAAATGACTTTTTGGCTCAGTCTGGCCGCATGGAGACGGAGGTTCTCCCCAGGGCTTCCCCAGAGACCGAACTGGAGGTCTCAGTTGCCTCTGGACCCCTGGAATTTGTTGGGCCAGCTGTAACATTTTCATCCTCTCCACCCTTCATAGTAGCCATCTCACCCTCACCTCAGCCTGCTGCCCAGCTGGTGGCTCAGTCTTCAGTCCTGTCAGCCTCTCACCTTCATCCTCAGTTGGAGGTCGATATGCCGGCCGGACCACCTCTGCCATCATTTCACCCATCTGTCCCTGCATCGCTGTCCAGTCTACCGGGAGTGGCTGCCACACCATCGTCGCCTCCGGATCATCCATCTGTGGCTGAAGCGCAGCCGTCGACTCATCCGCCTGCAGTCGCCCCTCAGCCGTCTGCTTCACTGGCCGCTACCTCACCACCCGCACCTGCCTTGCCCGAGTGGGAGCTCTGCGGGCCCCAGTGGGTGCTCAGCGAACGGGAGGAGCTCGCGCTGCCAGCCAAGGAGGAGCTCGCGCTGCCAGCCGAGAAGCCCGGCGAGCCGGAGGAGCTCGCGCTCGAGCGGGAGCCGAAGCTCAGCGAGCCGGAGGAGCTCAGCGAGCCGGAGCAGGAGCAGCTCAGCATGCCCGAGGAGCAGCTCAGCATGCCGGAGCAGGAGCAGCTCAGCGAGCCGGAGCAGCTCAGCGAACCACCAGCAGAGGAGCTCGGCGAGCGGAAGGAACAACCGGCGCTGCCAGCAGCCGAGGAGGAGCTCTCGCTGCCAGCATCCGAGGAGGGACCCGCTCAGCCGGAGCCGGAGATCAGCGGACCGGAGGGACCTCCACGTCTAGCGCGGCCTCCTCGCCATCTACGTCCGGTGCGTCCACGTCAGCGATCGGCGCGTCATGGGCCTGGTGCCACGCCTCGCTGTTGCTCACCGGAGCAGCGCCGCCGCCACCGGACCCGTGGCAGGCCACCAGAACCGTTCCGCCGCCACCGGACCCGTGGCAGGCCGTCGGAGGAGCAGCGCCGCCGCCACCGGACCCGTGGCAGGCCACCAGAACCGTTCCGCCGCCACCGGACCCGTGGCAGGCCGCCGGAGGAGCAGCGTCGTCGCCACCGGACCCGTGGCAGGCCGCCAGAACCGTTCCGCCGCCACCGGACCCGTGGCAGGCCGCCGGAGGAGCAGCGCCGCTGCCACCGGACCCGTGGCAGGCCGCCAGAACCGTTCCGCCGCCACCGGACCCGTGGCAGGCCGCCGGAGGAGCAGCGCCGCTGCCACCGGACCCGTGGCAGGCCCCCTGAACTGTTTTGCTGCTGCTGCCGGACCCGGGGCCGTCCGCCGGAGCTGCTACGTCGCCGCCGTTGGGCTCGAGGTAGGCCCCTGAACTCTTTTGTTATGTTGATGGGCCGCCTGAGACTGTTTTGTGGCGTTTTTTCTTTTTGTTGCTCCGCTGCGGGATGCGCGGTCGGACTCTGGGACTGTGACCTTGGGGGGGTTGTGTTCTTTGGGGGTTTTTGCTTGTTTTGGTTCTGCCCTCCGTCCTGGACCTCCCGCCGCCCGCCCTGGGTTGGTTGTACTGTTTTTGGTTTGTGTTTTTGGGTCGTCGGGAGCCGACCCTTAGAGGGGGGGTACTGTCAGGGTCCTGGGACTGGGCGACCCAGGATCCCTGGGCAGTCATGGACCTGCGTATTATTATTATGTATTTTTGGTGTCGTTTCTCCTTCTCTGTGCGTGTACATGTGTGCTTCTCTGTGCTGTGTTAGTCTGTGTCCCACTCATATGTTTAGGCGAGGTATGGGTGTGTATGTCTGCGGGTGTGCCTGGAGGATGGAGCTCGGCCACCTGCAGGCCTGAGGGGTGTGGCCCTGCGGAGGGACTGGCCACACCCGAAGCCACACACCTGCCGCTGATCAGGGCTCGTCGGGGGAGCTACTTAGGAGAGTCTTGGAGCTCCCACCGACGCGGGATCATTGAGTTATCTTACCAAGTCAGTGTGTGTTAGCGTAGGTCTGTGCTGTGCGTATATGTGCTGGTTAGTGTTGACGGCTGCGTCTCTGGTTTCCCTACAGGAGGAGGAGTGGTCCGGAGAGGCAGCACGCACGGGGGTGCGGAAACACAACAGCGGGGAGCACGAGCACAGATATCGGAGGGAAGCACGCGCACGGGGTTCGAGGGAGCAACGGGGAGTTATTGTGTTTACAGCTTTCCACTGTAAATAAAGAGCCCTGTTTGCATCGCAGAGTCTGCGTTTTGGGTCCTCCTTTCCCCACATCCCCACGGTCTGCCAGCCAGACCGTGACAAAAATACCAGCTACTGTGTGTGCAAACCTGGTAAAGACCTATAGTAAACGTTTGACCTCTGTTATTGCCAACAAAGGTTATGTTACAAAGTATTGAGTTGTATTTTTGTTATTGACCAAATACTTATTTTCCACCCTGATTTACCAATAAATTCTTTACAAATCCTACCATGTGGATTCATGGATTTTTTTTTTTCACAATCTGTCTCTCACAGTTGAAGTGTACCTCTGGTGCAAATTACTGACCTCTGTCATCATTTTAGGTGGGGGAACTTGCACAATCGGTGGCTGACTAAATACTTTTTTGCCCCACTGTATAAACCAAGTTTAGCTGGAGTTTATTTTCGCTGTGCTGACTTTTTACCGTCAGTTACAATAACTCGTACTGCGTGCTAGCTAGCATGACGGAGTGTCTGTACAGCTGGGTGGTGCTATGATGTTACTGATAGTGAAGTTTATTCATAAGGTTAGTAGAGTTGCCAACCGTCCTGTAAAAAATGTAATCGTATTTTTTTTTGGACATAGATGGCTTCTATGAGTGGAGTGAAAGAGGAGTGAAAGAAGCATCTATGTCCACTGTGAGCGACCATCTTTGAACAGAGGCGGGGTTTACGACACCAACTCTCTGCCATCTATAATCCAGTTTTGAGATCCCTTCAGACGCCTTAACGCCCACTCACATCCTGGGCCATCTGATCTCAGGAATTCGCATGATAAGGTGGGGCCAGGTTTCACAATGAACTCACCCGAAACTCTGGCTGATTGGGACCCACACCCAGTTTCCCACCTTGGCTCAGGCGATTAGAGGATCATCAGGGGTCCTTTTGTCCCTCTGTGGGGGGAAACTCCCACTAGGTTTATATCTGGGACTCTCCACCATTTGACCTTAGAACTGAAGAAGCTTCTCGGATGAGAGGTGAAACGTCTTCAAGCAACTTAAAGAAGTCCAGACGCTTTTCTTTGCAAGCTCCTTTGACTATTCACTGCCAACATCTGCGAACAAATATAATCCTACAAAGTTGTTCTATACAGTGTGTAACTGTTAATATAGAGCGTTATTACATTTATTGCTAATGCAGTCATATGGCACATTGACCTCTGAGGAAATGTTAGATGCACTCATCATCAGAAAGGTTGCCGACTCCTGATTTAGTGTCTTCATCTGTGCGTCTTTTTTGCTCTTGACTTACACTTTGTGTTTCTGTGTTTAATCATCTGTTAAAGCTCTAGAACTAAAAAGAAAATCATACCTGCACTTCCTCTAGTTTCTGCATTATTAGGGAGGGGCGTGGCCTCTGTGACAGGTGGATGATGACCAATGTTCTCTCTAAGCTGCACACGTGCGCAATTGCGCACTGTTGGCACGGTCTCTGCGCAGAGAAAATCTGCGTTGCACACAAAAAAATTCAAACCTGAATTGAAATGAAAGTAAATGTGTGCTGACATGGGATTAGAACGATGCCGCCTTATCCCATAGTCACATTCGTATATACGCAGCCAATCAACGTCGCTGACAGGCTCTGACAGCGTCCTTATGTGCCGGTGTTTTAGCAAAGCGGCTGCTGTGGAGTGAAGCCACGTTAATGCCAACGTGTACAACCATTGGAGATGTGAGCAGGACAGACGGAACAACTGACGGACAAAGTGTGGACTTTATACCAGTTTATAAATTGTGTTGATCGACCACGTAAAACCAGAGTTATGATAAAATATCTGCAGTGTTTGTTTTCCTTCCTGAATACTGTCGTTGTTTATATTTACTGCGGGAAGAAACGGGAAAAACGGCGTTTTATAAGGAAACCGCTCGAAAGCCTGTGAACAAAAACAAAACTCCCAGCCTTTCCTATTGGTGGAAAAATGTACCATGTCAACCAATGAAAACATGGCATTTAGTTGTTAAGAAACGGGAGGAAGTTTTAGGAGTGACGGCGGTGTTTTGAGATGTGAGAGATTTGCGACGTTTAGCGCAAATCTTGTGTAGTTAGTGTGTAGTTAGTGTGTAGTTAGCGTGTAGTTAGTGTGTAGTCAGTGTGTAGTTAGTGTGTAGTTAGTGTGTAGTTAGTGTGTAGTCAGTGTGTAGTGTGGTCAGTAGTGTTGTTGTGTGTGTCAGAACAATGAGGCGCCTGCTGAGTGTTACAGGTGTTACAGCAGTGATACATCTGCTGCTGTCAGGCCTGCAGGTATCAGGCTGTTGTTCTCCTTCATCTCATAGTGGACAGAAATTATTTTTGGAGCTGCACAAATAATTTGTGTGGCATCAGATTTGATGCAGAACAGCTGATTGTTCTGTAAATAGTTTGAAATGTTTATTTAAAAACGCCTTGGCTGCATTTTTAGGTAAACAGCTGCAAAACTTTGTTTGCAAAACTCAGTTACTTTTTTGAAGAAGTAACTAAATAATTAATTACCCAACATTGGTCATTATTTACTGTATTTGCAGACAGAGTTACAGACTCTCTCCCAGACCACAGACTCACAATACAGTCAGAGCAAAAAATAATAAAAATAAAGTTGTTTTCAAAATTGGAGTTCAGGTTATTTTTGCTTCCAATAGTGTTAACATGCTGCACATGAACAAGATTGTTTAAGTTTTCATTGTCAGTGGGTTAAAGCAGTTAATTAAAAGTCGTCTAACATAAATGTAAATGCTGTAATTTGATTATTTTAATAAACATGTAACTTGGATGATTGGATGCTGGCGTGACCACAGTGCACACGTCTGCTGTTGCTCACAGTGGTCCAAGTGTCCGCTCAGGGAGTTTGTGTGTTCAGACGCATGAAACATTAGAGGGAACATTGATGATGACCCACACTTCACCTCAGTTAATCCCTGAGGAAACCCTCAGCTACAGGTTTGATAGCTTTTCTCCCCAAATAAAGGAAATGATCATTTCAAAACTGCATTTTTTGAAAAGTGTGATGCAAACCAGATACAGAGTTTTTGTTTTGGCTGCAACTTTTATTTTGAAGGCAAACTTTCTCCATGTTTGCGTCTCATCCTTTCAAGTTTCACTGCAGCTCAGAGAGTGAAAGTCAAGCGTTTGCAGACAGATTGGCTTCTTCCACGCAAGCTCGACTTCAGCGTGTTTTTAATGCAGCACTGCGTCTGTGACCAGTTTCACCCTGTGGCTTTTCCCACTTTTGTACACTGACTGAAGGTTTCCAGTGGGTCTCTGACCGGCGACTGAGGCCTCAGCTCTCCACTCTTTATCCAAAATGACATGACAGCAGCTAAACCAATGAGCACTGCCACGTTCTGTTCCCACACCTCATAAACCTAAGAAGGTCCTGACAGGTGAGTGGCCTGTCGAAGCCCACCTTTGATGTTTGGGGTTATAAGCCAGGACTATAACTCTGCGTACCACCACTCCAAATATAATAACATGGCTCTAATAATGGACCTACCTCTCAGCAGGCAATATTCCCACTGGAAGAGAGTGATGACTAAACTACCCAAACCTAATTTACATGAAAATGGCTCCATATTCAGGCCAGGAAATATTCTAATAATGCATTCACAGCTGGCTGCAGACATGGAGCCAATTGAATCTCGTGGAGGAAAATTATTGTGCAGTTTTGTCGTGTTTATTTGAAGAGCACGGAGCTGGCCTTCCATCATTCACGCCTTCCTTTACTTCAGGTAGCTGCTGTCATTGTTAATCAGTCCCTGTGCTTGTCGGGCTGCCGGCTCTGCGTTGGAATTACCTGCCGAGAGGATTTAGAGTAAACTCTCTGCAGAGCAGATGGCAAACAAACAGCTTCCAAGCAGCAGGAGGACTCCACATGCAGCCAGGCCATTGATCAGCAGGTACCCGCACACTGATTACTCAAAGTTATGCTGGCAGCGTCTTTTTTTTGCCTGACATGTTCTTTAACTACTTTTAACCTCCAGCGTGAGCTCTGAACAAGCCGCTCAGCTTAGAAAGCCCTCTGAGCGAGAGTGCAGCAAGTACAGATCTCATCAAAGAAAAGTTGCCTGATGAGCTGATGAGCCTCTATTTTTATCTCCTCCCAGCTGATTGTCCGTCCCTGTGGACTGGCTCCCACATTCCCTCACATGAACCTGTGGGAGCTTTCACATCCTATTTAAAGAAGACGAGCGGGATAAAAATACGCAGATAAGATTGGCGTGCAAATAATAAATCATTAAAATCCGCAGGGAACAACGAGCGTGGCCAACAGGAAGCAGGAGGCATTAACAGACCGGACTGAACCACGCGGAGCTGCTGCTTCTGCTCACAGTGGACACGGCAGAGTAACGGACGGACGTGTCAGAGGTCATCAGATTCAACCTGTGCTTGCTGGTTGCTTTCATGTATGAAACACTTTGTGTGGCCAATATGTGAGCAGACTTTAATGCAACTTCACATCCCTCTGATGCCTCCAGCACCGCGTGGACTTCCTGTGAAGGACACACAATATCCTGAAGAGTGTGTGGGAGTTTGCCGCGGTTCACCAAACACATATAGAAACTCTTCATCCTGTGTATGAGGCTCCTGTGGCACTTTAACCCTCTGTATTCACTGCAGACTGGTCTTTTTGATTCTTTATCCTGCTGCTGTAATAAAACAGTTTGTTTTGGTGCATGATGTCATTCTGCTGGCTTCATCCCCAGCTGAAGCAGCGAGGGGGAGAATCAGACCCTTTTAGTCCGAAATTATAATGATTCCAATTATAGAGCATGACAGTCTGTGAGCAGCTCCCATCCAAACCGTGCAGTAACCGTGCCTTTGTGAGTGGCTGCTGCAGTTTCTGTTAAATCAGCTTAAAGTGTCATTCACACAGCTACATGGGAAAAGTGTCTATTCCACGAGCGGTCGGCGGGTAGGGTCTCCATCTCCATTACAGCAGCATGCCATCACGCCATTGGTTTGATTCAGGTGTGTCAGAACAAGGATGCATCTAAAAGCTGCAGGACAGCAGCTCTCGAGGACTGGAGGTGGGACCCTGCTGTAGAGGTTTCTGATGGTCGCTGATGTGAAACTGGTTGCAAAGAGTCAGAGAGTGCTGCACTGACAGCCTCTGCGATTGCTTTGGTCACTAGCAGGTTGCCAGTAGCTTGAATGGAAGTTGTCTGCAAACACTTGCAAACTACTCGCCAAACTCAACACGGAGACCTTTTGAAGCTGGAGTTGCGTTGGCTGCAGTGAGAAGGCACAATATTCATTTTGAATAGCACTCGCCATTTCTCTGTCATCGCTGCTTGATGGTTATTTGGTGAGTCAGCAGACGAGCAGACGTCCTCTTTGGGACCATTTTTAGTGAGCAGCAGCGATCAGTTGGGACTGCGTGAATATGCTAACAACTGGAAGCTGTCGGGGGGGCTGCTGCTGGTCTGCAGGCCTGTGTGAGGTACAGAGTCGACTTCCTCCTTGACATCAGCTGAGAGCTGAAGGTGTTTTCAGTAAGAGCGTGTTGTTACGTGAGGTTACAAATACCCTGTCTGGGGTTATGTGACATTTCATCAGCCAGCAGTTTTCAAATGATCTTCAGGTCAACGAAACCTGTAACGCTGCCTTCGTGCTCGTCAATCAAACATCAGCAACCCAAAAAGCAAAGCAAATGAGAAGGAAACGAACGACTGTGAGGGGAAAACAAATGGAAGCAGCACAACAGAGAGGCATCAAAGAAGGAAACGCACAAGAGGCGGAAGCAAGCGGGGAAATGGATGAAAAGAGGAAACGAAGGCGTTGGATGGAAGGTGGACGTACAAACGGACAGAGAGGCGCATGGAGCTGAGTGCAGCACTCACGTTAAAGCTGTCAGTGTTTTCATGCTGTGAGAATAACTGGGTCATACGTGTAACTGCAAATCCAGGCTGACAGCAGTCGTAGTCGCACGTGAAGGAAAGAAACTTTTCAGAGGCATCTTTTTAAGCTGCAGGTGGGCAAGATTTCACAGCCAAGGATTTCATTAACTTTACATCTATTAACGCACTTTTATCTACAGCTCAGCAGCTTCAGCAGCTCTCAGAGACATCTGAGACCAGCAGTGCTCGCACAAAAGACTCTCATCCATGGAAACCCCAGAGTTCTTCCATCCATCTGGCCAATTTCTTCTACAGCCATGAATTTGGTAGCATTTTTATGTCTAATAACTTGAAGATAAGCAGCCACCTGTGGCCCACGGTGATATCCACCATGGTCCCTGCGTCTGCCTGATTGGCTCAGTAAGGCTACATTTGTGCTCACTGCGGGAAGCAATCATTCACCTGTGGCTCGTTATCCTGTCTCCTGGCCACGATTTAGGACAGTGGCTCAGAGCTTCTTGTCACTGGACCATTGTGCCGACTCACATTAGTGTGGCCCCAGCTCTGAACTTCCCTCATGACTCCCTGATTTTGATTCTTCCTCATCTGTTTGCACATTGGACCCGTCCTCGTACATCTTCCCTGGTTTCCCAAAGTGTGAGCGTTTGGCAGCGTGGCGTGTTGTGAGCGGAGCGTGGATCGGCGATCGGTTGTTTCTGCTCCTATGTTACAAACACTGCTGCACTTTATTACATGCAGTATATCTGATGGCACGATACAAACATTTGGTTACAGGGGAAATCGTTTCAAACTTTTCATAGATTCTTTTTCCAAAACGTTTAAACCTGCAGTTTGATGTCTTTGTCCCATTTTAAATAAAGCTTAGTCCTGAAGTCATTTGCAGATTATTGCATTGAGAAAGTGACACTGAAGGAGGAGATTGTGGACCTTATATCAGCACAGGACTCAAAATTGGATAAAAATTGGATGTTGAGCAGAAAAAAGATGAAGCGGACGAAGCTGAGAGACAATCACATCTGCAGAGATACGAGGCTCTGCCAAAATCCCAGTGAAAAGGCAAAAAGGAAGAGAAGCGACTCCAATTAATGTGAGTCAACTTCAGCTTACATATGTCTGATTCTCTCATTGTGCTCGCATTTTCACCATGTGGTGACATAAGAACGTCCACCCTCCCTTTATTTGTGACATTACAGTGCACTGATGCACAGGATGTAGGAATAATTTCTAAAATTATTATCCAATTTAATTCAGTTTTATTTATACAGCGCCAATCACAACAACAGTCACCTCAAGGCGCTTTGTATTGCACAGTAGATACAGACAAACCCAACAATCATGTGACCCCCTATGAGCAGCACTTTGGCGACAGTGGGAAGGAAAAACTCCCTTTTAACAGGAAGAAACCTCCGGCAGAACCAGGCTCAGGGAGGGGCGGGGCCATCTGCTGTGATTGGTTAGGGTGAGAGAAGGAAGACAGGATAAAGGATAAAAATCTTTTCCAATAATGGACTAGTCCTCGTTCCTGACAGGTTTAACCCATCTTCTATTACACAGTAATCCAAATTACAGCTATAGTAACTTTAAGCTTCATGTGCCAACGTTATCTTAATTTTTTAACATCTAGAAATGAAGATCGGGGCTTTAACCCTTCAAAAAGCTTCTAGACTTACTTTAGCAGCACAATAATAATGAATTAAAATGGAATTATTCCAAGTTTTAATCTTGAAATGTACTAAAGCAGTTAAAAATAATCAATCACGCCAGGCCTGTTTTAGTCTAGATTGGCTGAAGGGTGAGCCTTCCTCCCTCTGTGACATCATATGTGCCCGAGAGTAGAAAAAACTGTGATAACCTGGGTGTTCTCAGCATTTTGAGCTCCCTGACCTCATTATTGAACATGTTTAATGTGGATGTCCATCAGTGGGACAGAATATAGGAGTGGAAATGAGGAAAAGCAGATTAGGTCACCCTGAAGTGGATCAATATCTGTGACAAAGCTCCATGGAAGCAGGTTTTCCCCTACATATATATAAAACACCCAGCACGCCCCTGCGGGCGGTTTATCCTTCAAGCTCGGGTCCTCTACCAGAGGCCTGGGAGCTTGAGGGTCCTGCGCAGTATCTTAGCTGTTCCCAGGACTGCGCTCTTCTGGACAGAGATCTCCGATGTTATTCCCGGGATCTGCTGGAGTCACTCGCCTAGCTTGGGAGTCACCGCACCTAGTGCTCCGATTACCACGGGGACCACCGTTACCTTCACCCTCCACATCCTCTCGAGCTCTTCTCTGAGCCCTTGGTATTTCTCCAGCTTCTCGTGTTCCTTCTTCCTGATATTGCTGTCATTCGGAACCGCTACATCGATCACTACGGCCGTCTTCTTCTGTTTGTCTACCACCACTATGTCCGGTTGGTTAGCCACCACCATTTTGTCCGTCTGTATCTGGAAGTCCCACAGGATCTTAGCTCGGTCATTCTCCACCACCCTTGGGGGCATCTCCCATTTTGACCTCGGGACTTCCAGGTTATACTCGGCACAGATGTTCCTGTACACTATGCCGGCCACTTGGTTATGGCGTTCCATGTATGCCTTGCCTGCTAGCATCTTGCACCCTGCTGTTATGTGCTGGATTGTCTCTGGGGCATCTTTACACAGCCTGCACCTGGGGTCTTGCCTGGTGTGATAGACCCCAGCCTCTATGGATCTTGTGCTCAGAGCTTGTTCTTGTGCTGCCATGATTAGTGCCTCTGTGCTGTCTTTCAGTCCAGCTTTGTCCAGCCAGTGGTAGGATTTCTGGATATCAGCCACCTCCTCTATCTGCCGGTGGTACATACCGTGCAGGGGCCTGTCCTTCCATGCTGGTTCCTCGTCTCCCTCCTCTTTCTTGGGTTTCTGCTGCCTGAGGTATTCACTGAGCACTCGGTCAGTTGGGGCCATCTTCCCAATGTATTCTTGGATGTTCGTTGTCTCATCCTGGACTGTGGTGCTGACACTCACCAGTCCCCGGCCCCCTTCCTTCCGCTTAGCGTACAGCCTCAGGGTGCTGGACTTGGGGTGAAACCCTCCATGCATGGTAAGGAGCTTTCTTGTCTTTATGTCAGTGGCTTCTATCTCCTCCTTTGGCCAGCCTATTACCCCAGCAGGGTACCTGATCACGGGCAGGGCGTACGTGTTGATGGCCCGGATCTTGTTCTTACCATTCAGCTGACTCCTCAGGACTTGCCTGACCCTCTGCAGGTACTTGGTGGTTGCAGCTTTTCTAGCGGCCTCTTCATGGTTCCCATTCGCCTGCGGGATCCCCAAGTACTTGTAACTGTCCTCTATGTCTGCAATGTTGCCTTCTGGTAGTTCAATCCCCTCAGTTCTGACTACCTTCCCTCTCTTTGTTACCATCCGACTACACTTCTCCAGTCCGAACGACATTCCAATGTCATTGCTGTATAGCCTGGTAGTGTGGATCAGTGAATCGATGTCTCGTTCACTCTTGGCATACAGCTTGATGTCATCCATGTACAGGAGGTGGCTGACAACTGCTCCGTTCCGTAGTCGGTATCCGTAGCCAGTCTTGTTAATGATCTCACTGAGGGGGTTCAGGCCTATGCAGAACAGCAGTGGGGACAGAGCATCTCCTTGGTAGATCCCGCACTTGATGGTGACTTGTGCTATGGGCTTGGAGTTGGCCTCTAGTGTTGTACGCCACATCCCCATTGAGTTCCTGATGAAGGCTCTTAGGGTCCCATTGATCTTGTACAATTCTAGGCATTCCAGTATCCAGCTGTGGGGCATTGAGTCATAGGCCTTCTTGTAATCAATCCAGGCAGTGCACAGGTTGGTCAGTCTGGTCTTGCAGTCTCGGCTGATTGTTCTGTCTACCAGTAGCTGGTGTTTTGCGCCTCTGGTATTCTTGCCAATTCCTTTCTGTGTCCCGCTCATGTATTGACCCATGTGCCTGTTCATCTTAGCCGATATGATGCCTGACAGGAGCTTCCATGTAGTACTGAGGCAGGTTATTGGTCAGTAGTTGGAGGGGACCGGTCCCTTCTTGGGGTCCTTGGGGATCAGGACCGTCCGGCCTTCAGTTAGCCATTCCGGGTGTATCTCGTTAACTAGCAGCTGGTTCATTTGTGCTGCCAGACGCTCGTGGAGTGCAGTTAGCTTCTTCAGCCAGTAGGCGTGAACCATGTCGGGCCCTGGTGCTGTCCAACTCTTCAAACTGGAGACCCTTTCTTGGATATCTGCCACTGTGATGGTTACTGGACCCTGTTCAGGGAGGTCGCTGTGGTCTGCCCTCAGATCCTCTAGCCACTGAGCATTGCCGTTATGGGTTGCGTCCTTCTCCCATATGCTCTTCCAGTATGCTCCATCTCCGGCCTTGGTGGTGCTGTTCTCTTATTATTATTATTGTTCCCTTGCCACTGAGAGTACACCTTTGCTGGTTCTGTGGAGAACAGCTGGTTTATTCTCCTGCCTTCTATCTCTCTGGTGTACCTCCTCAAGCGGCTGGCCAAGGCTGTGAGTCTTTGCTTGGCAGTTTCCAAGGCCTCAGGTATGGACAGCTTGTTGTATTTCTTAGGCACCTTATTCGTCGCACCTTTCTGCAACTCCGTTAGTTGGCTAACCTCTCTCCGTGCTACTTTGATCTTGCCCTCTAGCCTCCTTCTCCATGGAGGGTACTGCCCCTTGTGGCTGTTCAACTTGTAGCCAAGCATCTCACTGATCACTGCTGCCGTATTGTAGATCAGCTTGTTAGTGTCGGTAATCGTGGTTGTAGGTATTGCCCGTAGTGCTGCATTAACATCATCTAGCAGACCTTCTGCGGGTACTTCACGTAATCTTGGTAACCGGCTACGGGGGATCCAGGTTTCAAGCTTGGCCATGATCCTATTTTTCAGGTCAGTTCCTCTCGCACTCAACGATCCTTCTCCTATCACACTTGGGGCTATGTACCCAATCTCGGGTGGGGGTGATGATATCTCCCCCCTGACCTGGCGTCCTGACTCCTCCTTGCCGTAGCATTTGTGTTGTACCTCGTCAATCTCTAGCTGTGAGAGTAGTCCCTTCTTTCGAATGTTGGAACACTGAGCTACTAGTTGTTTCGCCGTCATTGTGGATGTTGGGTATCGAAGAATCCATAGGTCTCTCATCCTATTCATGTAGCCCCTTCCGCCGGGGTTACTTGCGTAGTAGCATTCCAACAACGCCCTGTTTTCGTCCCTTGCCCACCGATGCCTTCTTGTTCCAGTAGCCCACTTTTCGTCAGGGTGCCCTGGTTCCTCAACACCTGACGCGGACCTTGTTGATCCGGGCGACGTCCGAGCCGGCATGCCTTCATATTTATCTGTCTCGCTCATGTCTGCGGTAGGCTTGCTTAGCATAGGGGGTCTAGCCTTAGGACCCTTACTGGATACAGACGCCCCAGGCAGGAATCGAACTTGCGATCCTCTGTTCCAAAGGCGTGTAGTCTAACCACTACGCTATCCAGCTGCTGGTGTCAGAAGTGGGATATATATACATATATATATATATATGTATATATATATATATATATATATACATATATATATACATATATATATATATATATATATATATATATATACATATATATATATATATATATATATATATATATATATATATATATATATATATATATATATATATATATATATATATACATATATACATATATATATATACATAAACTGGACTGGGCTAAAAACACCACAGCACTTTACAGGAAGGGCCAGAGTCGTCTCTATTTTTTGAGGCGACTGAGGTCCTTCAACATCTGCCAGAAAATGCTGAGGATTTTCTATGAGTCTGTTGTGGCCAGTGCGATCCTCTATGCTGTTGCATGCTGGGGGAGCAGGCTGAGGGTCGCAGATGCCAACAGACTTAATAAACTGATCCGTAAGGCCAGCAATGTTGTGGGGATGGAGCTGGACTCCCTCAAGGTGGTGTCGGAGAGGCGGATGCTGTCCAAGATAAAGACAATGTTGGATAACACCTCCCACCCACTCCATGACATGTTGGTCAGTCACAGGAGCTCGTTCAGTGAGAGACTGAGATTACCGAAAAGCACCACTGAACGACACAGGAAATCATTCCTGCCTGTGGCCATCTCCCTGTACAACGCATCCACTTAACACACTGTTTGCTGCTACAACTACACATGTTTCTTTTCCAAATATTTATTTATGAGTGACTTATGTATGTATGTATGTATGTATATATATGTATATATTGTACTATTCTTAGTTAGTGTATTTTCTGTCTTGTCTTAATGTTGGTTTAAAATGGAGCACTGTAACAAAAAATAATTTCCCCCAGGGATCAATAAAGTATTCTGATTCTGATTCTGATATATATATGTATATATATACATATATGTATATATATACATATATGTATATATATATACATATATACATACGTGCCTCCTTTGTTGTATGGGTTTTGTTTGTCCCCTTAATAGAAGACTGCGGCATTGATATCTGCCTATAATCTGCATTCAGGGTCCTCAGTCTGTATTCAGTGGGGCAGGTGTAGGTGTTTGGCAGGTGTAGTCTGACAGACTGAGGCCTTAAACAGGTGCACGATTGTTTTGGTTGGTGAGTAGTCGAGTAATTTCTGAAATTCTTCCAAAATATTTATTTTAATGGTGAGCACTTATATCTTTATTATATTCAAGAGAAGGCAGACATTGGTTTCTTTAATTGAAGCTTTGTTTAGCAGTGCTGCATGGCAGGAAAGACCCACTGCTCAGAGAAACACTTCTGTAAACAAGGGCACAAATGGAGACGGGATAAAGCAGAGAAGGAGCCGTGCCCAGGAGGCTGGTATGCTTCCACATCATCTCACTTCTAACAACTTTGTTCTCAGGATTTGGAAGACAGATCCTCCTTAAGCACAGTGGATGTGGTTCTGTCTGGCTGTTCTGGGTCAGTCCTCCTGTGACTGCAGTATAATATACGGCGCTCTGTAGCGTCCTGAGACATAAAGTTTTGGGCAGCGCATGACAGCAAAACTTCATCCTCAGCTGATTGTGCAGTCTGCTGGAAGCACACGTGGAAATCAATCTTCCAGAACTTGCTCACTTTAATATAAAGTGAGTGCTGGCAGTGAATCTCTCATTAGTAATCACATTTTAAATGCCTCATGGGAACTTTAGCCAGCTGCTGATCTTGGGTGTTGTGGACATTATTTCAAATTCTTCTGAAAACTCTTCTCGTTAGAGGTTATGCCGTCTGCCGTCTACCTTCTGATGTGGACCTTTGGAGGTTTTGCTCTTCTCCGTATTAAAAGTAGCTGCTAAAGGAAGTGAAAAGTGAGAATGTGAGGGAGAGGATCTGAGGCAGGCCGCTCGACTTTAACTTCACCACCGATGAGCTCTCTCAGGAGACAAAGACCAGAGCATGTGATGCTTCAAACTAATATAATTAGGCTTAAAACTTCCAATTTTAGCTGTCACTTCTCCTCGTAGCGCTCCAAGAGGAAAAGTGAAAGGTCTCTCTGACTGTCCCTTCAAATCTGCCTGGCTGATGCTGCGAGGTTCATCGGTAAGAGTAAGAAAACTGAAGAAATCAGACTGTATGAAGGTGCATCTGCAGCTTTTTGAGACCTAATGTGAACAATCAAAACATTCAAGTCAATAAAGTTCATTTGTTTATATGGTAACAATTCACAGCAGCCATCCCAAAGTGTTTCAAGACCCGACAATGTAAAATTACCCAAACCTTAAAAGCCTGCGGTCGGTTTAGCCTGCTAATAACAATACGTTGATCGTGTTTTAACGTTTACGCATTAACTAATGGTCAGATTTCTTTGAGCAGACTTTTAGGAACGACGTCTAAAAGACATGTTGAGAGTTTGGAGGACTTGATTAGTGACGTGAACTCAGAAAGCTCGACCAGAGAGAGTCTACATAAATGTCTGCAGGTGTTAAAGTTGCTGTTCGTGGTGATACAGACTTGATCTCAGCAGCAGCAGTTCAGGCTACGCATTCAGCTGAGCCCGACTGTATTAGCTCAGGCTCCTCCCCCACAATGAAGCTGTCAGGTTCATCACTGAAGCGCTGGCGGTCCTTCTGTGAGCGATGAGTACTTTCAGGCTGCGCTCTGTATAAGTGACCTTAATTTCAGGTATAAGTGCTGCTTCTCTGTCGAGTGCACAGCTGAGCTGGAGTGAGCTGGCTTTCAGTGGTAAAGGAGGGTAATGGTGACACGGAGCACTGGCGAGCTGCTCAGTGTCCGTCTTCCATTCCTTCTAAACCTCCTCGTTCTTTTTTGTGTCTTGGTTAAAAGATCTTTTATTTAAGTCACGGCAGCGTGATGGACGAGGAGCTGCTGGGACCAGTTTAGGAAACGAGGTTTGAAAACACTCAACACCAGATTACTGACGGTTTGGAACAGTGTGCTGAAGTGCCCTGAACCTGCAGTCCTCTTACTGCCCAGCAGGGGGCGACTCCTCTGGGTACAATAATAACATCTGTGAGAAAATGAGCCCACTGCCCACTTGATCTCTGAGCTCAGTAACACCTCGGGGTCGATACTTCACGATGAATCTGTCAGAGGTTTCTGACTGTGATGAAATTGCTTAAATCACCTTCCTTCCCCTTTCTTAGGCCTAAAACCAGAACGTGTCCAAAAGCAGTGAGGTCTCGCTGGTCTGTCTCACATCAGATATACGGAACGAGGGCAGCGTGACACGACGACACATCATTAGTTTGACTATCAGTGAACAATAGTTAGACGTAGAGTGATGTTTCTGAGACATGTTTAATCTTTTCACCAGTGAAGCGAAGCCTTCGCTGTTAAAGCGCGTCGTTAACCGGAGCCACAGCTCCACTAAAGTTGATGGACGTGCCCTACTTTGAGGCCACACATGAAATTTAAATGACACCACTCATCTTCTCGCTCTCTTCGCGCTTTGGCTCCCGAGGTTCAGTCGGCCCACATTTGTCACTGTCAGCCGTAACCTCAGCTGTGACAGCGGCAAACGTGGCCTCGAGTTCAGCCCGGGAAAAACTCGGCGACCCCGACTCATCTGTGCTCGCAAGCTGATGATGCAGGCCAACAAAATATCAAAGATTTGCACTTCAGCAGCTTCCTTTCTTCCTGTCCTAAAGACATAGAAACCAGGACACGAGAGGCAGAGCCGTCGCCTGCATCGACATTTCTGCTCCTAGTTTCTCTTTTTAAATGAACTCTGCAGGTCATCACAGAAACAGAGCAGTGACCCGCACCTAACACACCAATTATCTGATAAAAGGGTGCAAACATCTGAGGAGGACACGACCTCGGTCAGACAGACGATAATGAGACCCCATCAATTACAGTTTTTTACAGACGCTAGGACACATTTCTCAATACTTAGGTCACGTTTGCAAAACTCCTCACACAGTGAGCACAACAGAAGTCTATGTGGGCTAAACTGAGGATCAGTTATCATTGTTTTGGCACAAAATGCATTCAATGACTACATCTCTCAAATTTCATGAATTATCTTCTCACTCAGACACAACAACTGCCAAAAATCTTTGTACGTACAGGACATTTTGCATGTGCTTACATACTGTTTTCAAAAATGTTAAACTTATGGCCAAAACAATAACACAATGCAAAACTTAAAAAGACAGCAAAATCCAACAGCAATATTTTATTGAAACATATTTTAAATCTAAAAATGCAGTTTAACCAGCCACAGCTGATTCTCATCGTAGATGAACATCTGCACAGGTGTTACTCCTTCAATTTCATTACAAAAGGAGACGACTGCTGAATAGGTTTGCTTTGTGATGTAAACATGGACCCAGCCAGAAATGGAGAAGTGGCTGAAAGAGGAAGAAGAGCGGCTGGGAGGGGGCGAGGAATACGTATGCGTGGTGGAAGAAGAATAAGAGGAAGATCAAGAGCTGTAGTCTCAGATGAGATCAGAGCTACTGTAACTGATCATGTAGTAAATCATGGTCACTCAATGAGAGAGGCTGGTCAGAGAGTGCAGCCAAATCTGCAACGCTCTACAGTGGCATCTATTGTTAGAGTTTTCCGGCAAACTAACAGGTAACTTGTATTCTGCAGGGGCATTTGCACATTTCAGAAGTAAATAAGCTTTTGTGTAATTGTTGTTGCATTTCTGCTTAGGACTCAACGGTTACCTCACACAGGAGGGAGAGGACGGATGTTCACTGATGTGCAGGAAACTGCCATTGTTGATATGGTCATCAGAAACAATGGGATAAAACTCACTGAAATTAGACACAGAGTCTTGGCAGACAACGTTACTTTCGCAAATATTCACAGTGTAAGCATAACAACAAAATCTAGAGCCCTGAAAAACATCAGGTCAGGATGAAGCAGTTGCACACTGTGCCTTTTGAGAGGAACTCTGAACATGTCAAGCAACTCAGGAACCAGTATGTCCAGGTAAGATCAGAATACAGATCTGTTTTTGAACAAAGCCAAACACACACAAAGACAATTATACAAATTTACTACTGTAACAGCTCATGTTGCCCTGTGGATTTATGTTAGAGAGTCATGGAGATTGAAGGCAGGCAAACACACCACATTTTCATCTTTGTGGATGAGGCAGGTTTCAACTTGGCCAAAGCACGGCGACGAGGGAGGAATGTGATTGGGAAGAGAGCCACCGTGAATGTCCCGGGCCAGAGGGGTGCCAACATCACAATGTGCGCAGCAACATCCACTGATGGACTGCTGCTACACAGACCACTGATTGGGCCATACAACACTGAACGGCTCCTTGCGTTCCTGCATGATCTCTATGGACGGGTTGTGCTAGGTGAGGAAAGGGATGCAGAGAGAAGGAATCAGCCAACATTTATAACTGTATGGGACAATGTGGCATTTCATCACTCCCGTGCAGTCACCGAGTGGTTTGCAGCCCATCCCAGAATGGAGTCTCTTTTCCTCCCACCTTACTCTCCATTCCTCAACCCCATAGAGGAATTCTTTTCCTCATGGCGGTGGAAGGTTTACGACCATCATCCACATGATCAAATGTCCCTCCTGGATGCAATGAATGCTGGATGCCTGGAGATATCAGCAGAAGATTGCCAGGGATGGATCAGGCATGCCAGGAGATTCTTTCCTAGGTGTGTTGCCCTAGATGACATGATGTGATGTGGATGAGAACCTGTGGCCAAATGGAGAAGACCGAGTAGATTAGCATTACTATTGTATGTGTATCAGTGGATGATGTGTATACAAATTCTTGTATTTTGGGATTACTTAGTGCAAAAAAATAAAAATACATAAACAAATATTAACGAATTCTGCATGATGTCTGATTCATTCCAGTAACATATATTGAAATTATAAACAGAGATGTGTCCTTGTTTTACACAAGAAAACACTGTCATGCTACATGTTGTTAGTGTTTTTAGGTCATTGTTTTGTGGGTGACAAAGTGTGTTTGTCGGCTGTCAACCTTTGCTAGTGTTCTGGAAGAATGAGTTTATTTGAGACCTGAATGAAGTGTTTTGGTAGTTGTAGTGCATTTTGAATGTGAAATGAACTGCTTTGCCAAGCTGACAGTCAGTTAGGAGGATTGTGTGAAGTGTTTTGCAAAAGTGACCTAAGTATTGAGACATGTGTCCAGCGGCTGTAAAAAACTGCAAGGAAATGAGAAGAGCGATGTGAAGAAAATGTCCCGCTGCACCAACAGCAAAGAGTCCGTCAACCGGAGCGCGGACACTGACGGAGAACACGCCAGCATCACTGCGGCGTGCCGTACCGCTGACGTCAGCGATCGATGTCTTTCACTTGAACGTGGCGTGTTCCCCATGTCTTGTATTTATTTATTCATATATTTCTGTTCATTTATACTCATTAAAGCGTCCTTTCTTCTGCTCCTGTGTACCTGCAGACTCAGCAGCTGCATGACACAGCTGCTGTTTGCAACGTGACCGTTTGATGTGATCTTCACTACGAATAAAGTTATTTTGACTTTTCTCAGAAGCAGCAGGGAGCTTCCTGTGTGTGTGTGGGGGGGGGGGGGGGGTGTGTGTGTGTGTGGGGGGGGGGGGGTGCATGTGTGTGTGTGTGTGTGTGTGTGTGTGTGTGTGGGGGGGGGGGGGTGTGTGTGTGTGTGTGTGTGTGTGTGGGGGGGGGGGGGGGGGTGTGGGGGGGGGGGGGGTGTGTGTGTGTGTGTGTGTGTGTGTGTGTGTGTGTGCGTGCGTGCTGCATTCATCTTCACCTCTGCGTCCCACAGCTTCATGATGGAGAGCAGCTCGAGTTCTCGGCTTGAAAGAAAAAATCTGCTTTCAAATACTTCAGCTCAGTTTGGGGCAGCTGGAGGTCAAAGGTCGCCGCATTTCCACATTAATTTCACACGTTTGCTGTTTATTTATTTTCCTGACCTCAGAGTAAATGTTTATTTATATGTATAATAAAATAAATAATATACTGAGGCCGTTCAGGTTCTGATTTTGCAAACGCAGAAATGCAGAAGCTTCAGACAAAAACTTTATCAGCCGCTTTGTTTTTTGTTTGTTTAAGATTTTCTTTTTTAAAATAACATATAAACAAAATATTCTTCTTTAAATCTCAGAAATAAAAGATTTGCGGTATTTGTCTTGGACCTTTGAACGCATCATTACTGTGTTGCTCTGTAAGCTGACAGGACACATCGCTGTCACGCTACAGTTTGCGATGGTGGGGGGGGGGTTGCGTTCTTTTTGCATGTTTTGATGTTTTTCTAACAGCAAATCAGATTTTGGCCGCGGCACACACAGAGTGGGTTTCTGATTTGCACACAAACAGGTTGTGTTTGTGAGTTTCAGTGAGCTTTGCAAAGACATCAAACAGCACAGAGGACAGCGAGGGATCGAAAGTCCTGAAGAATATTTGGAGAGAAGACGTCTCTATTTGCCATTTGGCAGCATAATAATTCAGACATAATTCCAGCGTGAACGTCTATTTGAATCACCTCCGTCTGATTAAAGTCCAGACTTTGACTCGGACACATTTTGTGTTTGTGAGTCGTTCAGAGTCGGACGTGCTGCTGTGCATCGCCCGAGTGTGCACGCCTCTTATCATCATCAGTTCGAAACAACCGTAAGAACTTTTTTCCCTTTTGTGTTTTTCTCATTTGAACCGTCAGCTCCGTGTGACCAAACACGGATGCAAAGATGTGGCCGACAATGAATGGCTTCATCAGGAAAGTAAATTACAACGATAAATCAGGCGCTTCTGGACGGGAGCCGCTTTGAGGCTTTGTTTGTTCTCCTCTAACGTGATCATAAGGACACATCAACAACAAACTTCCAAACTTTTGTGCGCTCTCCAGACTGAGTGAAGAGAGGTGTGAGCACACAGTCGTGGGGATTAAAGCTCTGCTGCCGTTCATATCAAAAAATAACCACATCTTCAAAAGGGGCACTGAAATATTCACAGCACGCACAATACGGTGGAGTTCCTGAAAGAAGGATTTATGAGGATGAAGTCGGGAGAGGTCGGGCCCTCCTGGAGCGCCACGCGTTTGATCGCGGCAGCAGCTGCACAGTTTGATACCCGTCAGCTCTGTGATCCTCTGACAGTCAAGTTTATCAGCACAACACTGGAGGAGCTCCTCTGTGCTTTATCTATGTGCTTGGTATCGTCTGTATGAGAGAGGTGATGCAGGAGGGGAAGAGCTACAGAAACAACAGTTTGTTAGCATGTAGCAAACCCTCATGTTCATTGATTGGCCACAGGTACAAGTGCACAGGTAAGGCTGGGGGAGGTTAAATGGAAGAGGAGCTAATAAACATACGATGGATGAATAATCAGAGTCGTGATTTCTAGTTTTACATTCATCAGAAGCTGCTTTGACCGAGTCACTGTGGAGGAGTTCAGGTTTGATGCCCCGCCCTTCTCCAACCAACCAGGTGAGGCGGACCGTCCCCGCTCTCACCCTGGTTCAGCTGGAGGTTTCGCCTCCCCAACTTTCTACACTCTTTACAATATAAAGCACACTGAGACAAACGATGATCAGAGACAAATGGCTAAAGCGGAGCTTCAGTGGATTTAGCTGAATGTGAGCACAGCTACAGCCTCTGCATTATCCTGCACTTTCAGTCCTGTAATCATTGATAAATGCCAGCTGCTGGCAGGCTTACATGCCCACGCCTCAGCAGATGCATATCTGATAGATGAGCTGCTGTTTTGGGATCATGAATTGTGTTCTTTCCCTGCACACTCTCGTCCATCCATCATTCTGATCGAGGCAGAAAAGAAGTTTGTATAACTTAAATGTTCCTGTGAACTGAAGCTCAGCCTTTCTGCTTCTCTGCATCGTGCTGCATCTTACACTGAATTGTTCTAAGAAGGGAGGCGTATGACGTTTGACCTTTTGACCCTCATCAGCCAGTTTAACTCTTCTGTAAGAATTATTTTCCTCTTGTAGGCAGTATCTGCCAAATGTTTTTAAGCTTCGGTTGATCGTTTTAGTCAGAAAACACTTTTTCTATGAAGTTCAGCAGCCAAAGAAAACCTCTCATAAACTAGAAAGCACATCTGAGAACCATTACAGCACAAATCACCAGTACGGTTAAAAAAGCTGTCTGCAGCAGCTGTTCTTGTTCACTTCAATACAGTATGTGTGGCTGTTTGGTTGAGTTTTTAGCCACTTCCAATAGGAAAGTGTGAAGTACCTCCCTGCAGGTGAGGCTAACGGTGTTCACACCAAACGCGATAGACCCCTGTTATAATTCAATTCAATTTTATTTATATAGCGCCAAATCACAACATAAGTCGCCTCAAGGCGCTTCATAGATACAGAGAAAAACTATCATATGACCCCCTATGAGCAGCACTTTGGCAACAGTGGGAAGGAAAAACTCCCTTTTAACAGGAAGAAACCTCCTGCAGAACCAGGCTCAGGGAGGGGCGGGGCCATCTGCTGTGATTGGTTGGGGTGAGAGAAGGAAGACAGGATAAAGACATGCTGTGGAAGAGAGACCGAGGTTAATAACAGATATGATTCAATGCAGAGAGGTCTGTTAACACATAGTGAGTGAGAAAGGTGACTGGAAAGGAAAAACTCAATGCATCATGGGAATCCCCGGCAGCCTACGTCTATTGCAGCATAACTAAGGGAGGATTCAGGGTCACCTGGTCCAGCCCTAACTATATGCTTTAGCAAAAAGGAAAGTTTGAAGCCTAATCTTGAAAGTAGAGATAGTGTCTGTCTCCTGAATCCAAACTGGAAGCTGGTTCCACAGAAGAGGGGCCTGAAAACTGAAGGCTCTGCCTCCCATTCTACTTTTAAATACTCTACACTAGCATCCCCAGGCTTCTACCTTCCTACCTATAAAACCCGAGAGCAGTCAAATGGTGGAAGTGGAAGCTAAATTGGCTAGTCATTCATATGTATATTAGGTCGTTACCTAGGGATTCTGGAGGGAGGGGAGTGGGGGTGAGTGATTGAGGGGGTGGGGGAGTGGAGTGTTTCAGTTTGCCATCTTAGGGAGAAATCAACACATGTCCTTTGTATGTCCTTTGTTGCTGAGATTTATTGATGAAAACAGTACAAAAAACCAACCATTTGTACACATATTTACAAATAATGATAAAAAGTGAGTGAGTACATTTCAACATTTTCAGCAATCACTCACAATCCTGGCACTGCCACGGTATCTGTCGTCTGCATTTACCACATGTGTACCTGTAGCAGTGAACACATCGCACAGTGGCCTGATTTTTTTTGCATCTGTGTACTTGGATTTTAGGTCGCAAGCCACCCAAAACATGCTCCATGCACCACTCAGCAGGCCATTTGTAAATATGTGTACAAATGGTTGGTTTTTTGTACTGTTTTTATCAATAAATGTCAGCAACAAAGGACATACAAAGGACATGTGTTGATTTCTCCCTAAGATGGCAAACTGAAACACTCCAAGTTGGTGACTTTTGGAGATTTGTTTCCCTGGATGATTGAGAATGCATCAAGATGAAACACAAAAGGAAGCTCACCGCTTTTAGCAGCTCCCCCACCCCCTCAATCACACAGTGAGTGATTGAGGGGGTGGGGGAGTGGAGTGTTTCAGTGTTTCAGTTTGCCATCTTAGGGAGAAATCAACACACATGGGTGTATGTCCTTTGTTGCTGACATTTATTGATGAAAACAGTACAAAAAACCAACCATTTGTACACATATTTACAAATGGCCTGCTGAGTGGTGCATGGAGCAAGTTTTGGGTGGCTTGCGACCTAAAATCCAAGTACACAGATGCAAAAAAAATCAGGCCACTGTGCGATGTGTTCACTGCTACAGGTACACATGTGGTAAATGCAGACGACAGATACCGTGGCAGTGCCAGGATTGTGAGTGATTGCTGAAAATGTTGAAATGTACTCACTCACTTTTTATCATTATTTGTAAATATGTGTACAAATGGTTGGTTTTTTGTACTGTTTTCATCAATAAATCTCAGCAACAAAGGACATACAAAGGACATGTGTTGATTTCTCCCTAAGATGGCAAACTGAAACACTCCACTCCCCCACCCCCTCAATCACTCACCCCCACTCCCCTCCCTCCAGAATTCCTAGGTAACGACCTAATATACATATGAACGACTCCAGCATTTGACTGACTGCTCTCCGGCTTTTAAAGGTAGAAACGCAAAATGATGACTCCGCAGGGGTCTAAGGTAGAAAACCAAAATGACTGCTCTCCGGGGGTCTAAGTGTTAGGAACAACAAGTAGGCCTGCAGTGCTGTACCTAATAAACTGTCAGTCATGGATGATGTGTTAATGTTAAAGGCAGTTAAGAAGAACCCAAACAGGCGATGTTTGGAGCGTTTGACGTGCCTCGTGAATCCATCTTTCCATCAGTGTCTTCAGTTATGATTCTGTGGATGTTTTATGTTTTACGGCTGTTCTCTCACAACAGTGAGTCATATGCTGCTCGAGCCCGTTTCACCCCACTACAATATTCCTTAGTGAGAGCTGCTCCTGTGATAATCACTCTGTTCGGCTAATAACAAGCACCTCCACAGCGAGGACGCCGCAGACAGCGAGCGAGATGTTGAGACAAACGGAAGCGTACCCGAGTGTCAATGTGTGCCTCAGAAAATGACTCAGTGGGACTGTTTGTTATTTCTGAGCAGCCAGAAAGGAAGCTGATGTGTTCGTTCAATAAGGAGCACCTATGGGCTCACATCCGTCTGCTCCCAGCTGTTATATTGCGACAACTGGAGCCAGCTTTGTGCTCGTAGCTGTCACTGTCGCTCGCAGCATGTCACACTAACATGCTGACAGGGTTCAGCTAAAAATACTCCTGAGCTCACTCCTCGCCCTCAAACAAAGCAAACAGTCGTCACTTAGACTTAATTAGCAGTAATTAGCAGCTGGATATCCTCCTCAGTAGATGTCATTTGTCTGCTTATGTTTGTTTGAAAAGTTCTCGTTGCACGAAACAGTCTGCTGCTTGCTCCCAGCATCGTGGAGAACTCGTGTCTGCGCCTCCTGTCTCTTCACGTAAACACAGCTGCATCTTGAGCGCTCCAACCCGAGCTAACGCTGCAACACGGGACTCCACACGTGACGTGAAAAGGCTCAAAGATTGATTTAGCAGGAGATGAATGAAAAAAGCACGTTTGGTTATTCTTAAGTTACCTGGTTATGTGAATAAACAAACACGATAACATCTGCAGGTTTAGTTGTGATTACATCCGTCATTTTTCCCATCTATGGTGAAATATACTGAAAGCATCTGAAATGTCTCCGTGTGTTTAAACACAGGAACCTATCGTCCCAGCGTGCCCACGACGGAGAAATCGGTTTTTCAGCTGGTGCTGCGTTTAAAGTTCGGCCTCTAAATCGCTCAGGATGTTTGAGATCTGCATCATCCAGACTCTGATGTTAACATCTTCAATCTGCACCGGACGAAAACGACCTCCAGACGGATCCAGCGGTCGAGTACGGAGAGCTCTGCTCCGTCTCACATGGATGAACAGAAGGGAGACACAGCTGAACCTAATCGGACGAGACAGGGAGGAAGCGAAACTCAACACACTGAACACAGGACTATCAAAGTAAAACAGGAAACATGAAACATTCATAAAGACGAGGACTTGACACCGAGACAATGACCGACTCGGGAACAGAGGAAACAAAAATAAGGGAAACACAAATAAATAACTAAACCTTCAGTAGAGCCTTGACAGCAGGGACACAGAGGACACAGCACAGAAAACTAGAAACTAACGACACATAACAATATTAATAATCAATCCAATTCCAATCAATCAATTCCAGCTACCTAATGTCGCTGTGCAAGAAACTGCACAGTGACAATAAAAAAGTCTAAGTGTCTCAAAAACACAATCCAGAGTCCGGACCGTGCCACATGTGGAGTCACGCTTGTGGTTGTCAGGGGGCTGGGTCTGCTCCTCGAACGCACCGGCCATCCCGGCCACGACAGCGTCACACAAATTCTTTTCCCTGTAGGTCCGACACAGATTCTGTCCCGGAGGAGTGCATTTTAAAATGTGTACGTGCACATATATAAATGATTGCTTCCATGACAGTTTTTCTCTGACAGCTGCTTTTATCTTTGTTTCCTGACTTTGGCTTCTCTGCAGTGTGTATGGAGCGAGCTGCGAAGCACGCACTGTCTGATTCGATGCTCGAATAAACTTCGATAAATCAGATTGAAGCCGAGCAGCAACAACAAATTTGACAAGAACCAAAAATCATTTGTTCCTTTTAGTTTTTTAAAACTCTGCTTTTGTTCATTGCAGTTAAGACGAGTGTTTTTGTCTCACGTTTCGTTGGAGCTGACTAACCTCAGACGGACTTCCCCAGGAGTCGATCTTCTTCATAATCTGCTTTCACATTTTGTGAAGTTAAAATTTCTGTTTGAAGTCGTCTTAAAGAACCCAGCAGTATCCTGCTTTCCTGTGGGTTGAAGATCAAACCTCACACCTGCACGGTAATTTCACCGGAAAGCTCCGAGTCCTTCGGACAGAAGCCCCGCCGAGTGAAGCAGGCACGTAGGAAGGAGTTTTAATTCCCATCCACACCATGAGTTATGTTCGGCTCCTGCCGGGCACGATTGTGAAATGCAAATAGAAGCTGCAGAAAATGACAGAATAAAGAGCCAGAGAGCAGCGGAGGTTTCCTGTGTTCTCGTCGTATCTCCTGAAATGACCTTTACTAAAAAGCTCCACCTCAGGCTGCAGCCACACACTTTCTGAGGATAAAGTGTTGCTGGGGAGCTCAGGAGTCATTTATGAAACTTTCAGTAACTAAAACTTGTATCTCAGGGCAGAAGGATTTACAGAAGGCAACGAAATGTTCTCAGTTTATCAGAAGCTGGAGGACTGAGGCGTCTGTACACAAATGAAGTCTGTACTGCTGCATAAACGGGTACAGCCAAGGGCCGGAAGACATTCTCTAATTTCACTAAACACATTTTCTTTTTCCCTCTTTTAAAAACTCATAACGACATATTTACTCATTTATTTCGACTCATTTTGAGTCACACACAGAGAACCATGTGGATTCTTAACAGCATGCAGGGAACAGATGAACGATTGCTCCCGTCCTCCTGCGTTTGCAGCAGAAGCCGTCATCGTGCACAAACGAGCGAAAGTGAGCTGAATGGATGTAAGTCGTTTGTTCCTGTGAGGGAAATGAAATTCAGGCAGCTGCAGAGAAAACATCTGTATTTATTCCTGCATTTCTTACCTTTCTACAGCCAGACAAATTGCTCTACTTGATTTATTCTGAAGGCTTTTGTAACCTGTGGCGGTGCAATCAGGGAACAGTTCCCACAAATCCTACAACACTCGCTGAAAGGCCGTGTCCTGTAAGTAAGGTTTCTTCATACGGCACGTTTCAAAGAGGAAATGCACAAACTGCTTTATAATCCTGAGACACCACTATTAAAACAGCTGTGAGCTGGTCCCACTGGGAGGGGGCTAAAGCTGAACTGGGACTGCTCCTTGCTATCTAAATATAACAGGACGCTGGTGTAACTCTCAACCATCTCACACTCCTGTTTAATCCGTTTTCTGTTTGACGTTTATTCAGCTGTGTGAAAACTGTAACTTTAATCTGATTTAGGCCGCGGGGGTTTGAAAACGATGTCGGGGAGTTCGCTGCTCTCATCGGCTCAGATATTTGAAGTTTACACAGCTACTATATTCTGAAAATATGTTAAAGGTTTATGTTACGACAGAGTAATATTAAAACTAAGTCGCTGCCGCCATTGTTGGAAACTGGAAGTGGCTGGGCCGCGCTATGAATTCTGGGATATAGTTTTTCAATTTTGGTGGAAAATCGGGAGAAATTCAGGAGAATGGTGGCCCTGGAAGATTTTCAGGAGGGGCACTGAAATTCAGGATTCTCCGGGAAAAATCGTTGGCATGATTCTGTCACAAATCGATAGCGCACTGGCTCGTGGTCTGCAGTCTGGTGACTGTTTGACTTGTTTATTATTTCACACGTGTGGACTCGATGGTTCCTCGTGGTTCGGTCCGCTCCCTAAGTTCTTTACTATTTCCTGATTTCCCTGTGCTATGTCTAGTTGTCCTGGTTTCTGTGAGTGATCTCGTTTCACCTCAGTGTCGATGCACCAGAGCTGCTAAAGGAAAACCACCGGCCACAACTGGCTGCAGTTGGTCCCCGCCTTCAAAGCTACATCACCAGTTCATATCAATGAGGAGAAATCACTCAAAGACGCGAACATGATTTATTGAAAAGTTATTAAATACAAACTGAACGCTTCATTTGCTTCGTTTGTCGTAAATAACGATTATGAAATAATACAGTGAAATAAAATAAGGTCTTTCTTAAACAGCTCATGTAAACCTTTGTTAGTCCCTTAAAGCTGCACTTCAGTCGCATATGAACCGAGTCACTGTGGCGGTGAACACCAGCAAGGATACAGGAGCTGCACTGCAGCATCACTCTGAGACAGGATGCTTCTCATTTTAAAGATTTTACTCAAATGTAAAGCAGTCGTGCATGTTTATGTGCATGTGGAAGGACGTATGATGATAGAAATAAAAACTCTGCGGCTCCACATAACTTCCTCATGTTCACATTTTTAGAAGCGAGGCTCTCTTCCAGCGTTAGGATGCAGACTGTAGCAGCACAGTGCGATTTCTTCACTGCATTGATGTCTTTTAAAGCTGATATGCAGAAGCCTCTTGATGCAGCATATATCAGCTCTTCTGCTCTGTCACTTCCACTCATACAGAACAACATAATTCACAAAGCCGTTCTTAATAACCTCCCGTGTTATTTATTGTCACTTCTGAGTCCCAGAAATATGGATTACTGTAGAGCGCAAGATCACAATAAAGCATTACCTTTGATATCCAGTACATGAATACAGAACCGCCAGCACTGCTGCCTTTCTTAAAGCGCTGCTTAGTCAGCATTGTTTTGTTTTGTTTTTTTGTTTTTTTTTTTGGGGGGGGGGGGGGGGGGGGGTTGTTTGTTTTTTACCTTTTATTGCTTATTTTATTTATTTGTTTATTTTCACTTGCTGGATACGGGACAGACTTGAATGAGGAAAAGAAAAGGGAGAAAGGAAGAGGGGGAAAAAACAGCGGAGAAGAGGGACGGGGATAAAGGGCAAAAAAACAAAAACCAACTAAATAAGCAGACAAAAAAAATAAATAAATAAATAAATAAATAAAATAAAAAATCCATCTATCAATCACCTGGATCACCTGTTGAGAACATAATAAACAACATCACAATGATATATGGGAATATGACAGTAAATACTAAATGTTAAACATTATTGTGCAGCACATAAGATCAACAGAACACAGTGTGCTTTGAGGTAGGAGCCAAAAAGGGTGTAGTTTGTGGGTGTGATCACCCATGTGTACACCTGTGAGCATGGATGCGCTTGTTTTTTAAAAAGGTTCCTTCATGTAATGATCTGCTAGAGGGTGTGGGGGGGCCACAGCCCCGTCCTCCAGGGCATGAAGCAGGTATGGAGGAGATCAAAACTCCAGACATCCAGAGGCCCCCAGAACACAAGAGACCAAGGAAGACCAACAGAGGGGCAGCCGCGCCACTGTCCCAGAAAGAGCTGAGGAGAGTCCCAGATGAGGGCTCACTCAGCAGCCGCGGAGCAGAAGCCAGGGGGGGTTGCAGTGACGCGCCCGTGAGCTCCGCCGGCAGCCAGCCGTGCCTGAGTGACCGAGCCCCAGGCCGAGAGGCCGGGGGCACCCCACCTCCGAAGTGGCCCGAGCGAGCCCCAGGCTCCAGGCCCCGACAAGCGGCCGCCAAGGAGTGAGCCGGTGTGTACCTGGACGCCCATCCCCGGACACAAAGAACCACCAACGCACCGATGTCTGAGGGGGTCCGCCACTGGCAGGGGAAGTGGTGGTAGGGGGAGATAGGCCTCCAAACCTTGGAGGGCCTGAGATGTCCCCAGAGAGGTGGCGCCTGACACCCAACCTGACATATAGACAAAGACATACAGGCACACACAGACACAAACATCCATTCCCACCCTCATGCTCTCATATGCACTTACTCCACACTCAACCAACGTGGAGACAGACATAAAGACACTGTACACACGATCACACTCCCCAAGCGTACTCTAAGAACTGGGTCTAGGTTCCCCTCCAGGGGGAAACTGCACCCAGACCCAGGTGGTGTTACCCTTTTCCCTGCGGTGGGGAGAGGCAGACCGCCCCGACTCCGCAGCAGCAGGAAGGCCCCACACTCCAGACCGCAGTCGGACGGCCAACTCCTCCTCCTAGCCCCCCCGCTCCAGCAGGTCGCAGAGAACGGGGGTGAGAGAAGACTCCAAACCTCCCTCCACCCGCTCATTGTAGTGTTGATGCATGTGTGTTCTAAGGTGCAATTAAAACCCAGGAGGGCATGGAGCTACCTGCCAGAGAGCAGGGCCCCCATACACCCACCCGCCCACAACCCCGGCAACACACCAACCAGGACCCAAGCCCCCGAGGCCCGGCCAGGGCCCCAGCCCAGAGCCGGAGCGCCCCCAGAACCTCACGCCCGTCCCGGACCCACCCAGGGACAGCCAGGCTACCAGGTCAGTAACCCACGTCCGTCAGCACAGACCCTCCCCTAGCCCTGCTGCACACAGCCACGAGGAAACCGTCACCTAAGAGCCAACAGAGCCCTTAATAGGCCATGACCACTACCCCGGGTTGAGCCCCCCAAGGAAGATGCTCCTGGGGAACCCCCCGACGCCCTAAGCCTGTCCCTACTCCCACACCAATCACAACAGCGAAGGTGGGACCAAACTATGATCCCCCACCCCCACTAGGTGATGGAGCTGATCAAAGGAGCCCAGAGCAATTGATCTGATGTGGTGGCAGAGGCTGTATCAAGACTAATGTAATCTAATAGATAGTCAGCATTGTTTTGTAATGGCTCCATCTGTAGAAGAACCTGTAACTTGCTGTAAGAATCGTTTAAATTCGACCCTTCATTGCACACAGACTTATGCTGTGCGCATCAGTATGAGAGTGGAAATCAAAGAAGTGTGACCTTTTCAGTAAAGGACTTAATGTGGTCAGTGACAGCAGCTGACCTGGAAACAGCAGAATCTGAAACGTGTCATCGTCATTGCACATGTCAAACTGTTCCCAGGTTTACATGCAAACATCACTTTGATGGGAACTTTCTGCTCCTACTTTAATATCCAGCATAACACTAATTTTTCTCTGCATTTTGAGAGGTCTCTGCAGCTGACAGGTGGATGGTGACACAGGCGGCTGTAGCTGCTAGCTGTCTGCTAGCTTCACCTGAACTGGACCTTTGGACTGGGTTTGTGCTGTTGGAGCCATTTTGAATGACATCATCGGATAAGTGATAGGTGGCGGATAATTTAATCAGTCTAAGCTCCAGTTTTAGTGATTTTAAATGCATAAGCAGATCTCTGTGTTTGTGTCATTCACTGTCACAGTCTGTGGATGCTAACCAGGCTAGCTGGTGTTGGCTAACAGCCCATGACTTTACCTTCTTGTCTGAATGTTTTCGCTTCTGGCAGCAAAACCCATTAAGGGGCAGCCAGAATGTTAAATCTATAGGTGATATCGATCTTATATATGTTTACTGTAAAGCTTATGGAACAAATACAATGAAATGTATAAAAATACTTTGCTCGAGCATGCTAACACTGAGCACAGATTAAACACAGGTTAGGAATTAGGATCCTGTTTTAATACCATGAATCCACCGCTGAAGGAAAAAGTGTAAAGCATGAAAAATGATCCTTTTAACCAACAAGTGTCACCGTCTGGTGACTGGTTCCAAATATATTTCAGAAAAGCAGGACTGGAAATATGGGACACTGGGAAGTTTTTAGCTTTATGTTAATGTCATACATCTAAAACAGCAGCGAGTAAGAACTGTACTTTGAAGACTGTCCCAGTCAGTCGGGACGTGTTTGTCAAGAAGTGTCTTATTTTTCCAGTTATTGAGTTTGTGACGTTGTTCCAGTCAATGTCAGGAAGGCAGCAGAGATTTAGACTTTGTCTAAAGTTTAAAAAGGGAGAAATAAATTGTGTCTGTTCAGTTTAACTTCACAAATATGAAGATTAGCTGCCCCAAACCCCGGGATCAAAACACCAGACCTCCCAACAGCCAGGAAAACATCCACATCTGCCAGACCTCCCCTGGAGTTTATCCTCATGATAAATGCTGCTTTCAGGCTGCGGGAAGTTCAAAGCTGTGTTTGAAAAAGCTCTCTGTACAAGGGAGCGGCACCAGCACAGCCCTCCGTTTGTACGGGACATATTTCCACCAAACGCTGCTTACGGTCTCCCTTCATCGGGCGAAAGGTCAAACCTCACGCCATTTCCTTTCCAATATGACGTCTAACAGAATTATTACATGCGAGGAGCACAAGCTGCGAGAGCAATGTCAAAAAGATCAAACGGGGGCTGCAAAACCTGAGATGTCCTTTTACTGAAACACTATCTCATGATCCACCTGGGGCCACATTCTCAAACTTTCTGCAAATACTCTTAAAGCTAACCTAAAAAACTCAGGGAAGTAGTCCCAGTTTGAGTCTGGGAGCTCAAAGTAATGACTGAGATAAAAGTTTAATGCCGCTGAGAGAGAGCGGCCGGTGGAAAGTGTCGGGAAAGCTCTCACGGACAGCGAGGGCGACAGACTCTGATAAACAGAGTACAATCATTCTGTGCTGCTGACTTCAATTATCCACTTAGAGAAAATATCGGTTGAATTGACGACTAAGAAGCTGTTTGGGTTCAAGCATCAGCGGCGCCGCGGCCCTGATGCTTCTTACAGATTTGCACTGAGGAGGACTAATGAGGAGCTAAAGGAGGCGATAGAGGATGGTCTTCTCGGGGAGCTGAGCTGCAGCTTTTTTCACTGCAAAATGAAAAAGTCCATTGGCTTGATTTTTTTTCCAATTTTAGGAGAAACTTTGACTAGCTTTAAAACTTTTAAGAAAGCAACTTCAAAGAGAGGTAAAATCTATCCTGGCTGAGCAGAGCAAATAAAAGACCAACAAATAAAAAAAGGCATCGATTCAGTCGGTGAAATTAAGTTTACCTGCTGAATTTTAACAGCGAGCTCAGCCTGTATCTGCAATGTAATTACACTCAGTCAGCAGCAAAGTCGAACACAGAGGCCGCCGGGCACGTCATCGCCGGGGTCTCTGTGGAACAAACGTCTGTTCTTCTTACAGAGATGGATCTGGTCCAGAGGCAGCCGGACTTATCGTTGGGCTGAAATAGGAGCACGAAGGTGAGGGATCAGTGCTGGCACACGTGCACGCCCCGTCTGCTGCTCAACGTGGCTTTATCGTTCTGTACCATCAAGGTTCTTGCAGCCAGGCTGCAGGATCTGCAGATCTGTGAGTCCACACTGTGCAGTGATGGTTTCTCTGTGACTTCAGTCAGTCACTGGGGAGGAGTTTTGGTCCTGTCTTCTTTGCAGTTTATTCATGTTTGTGTCACGCGGTTATCCAGGGTTTTTTACTATGCATGTTTTGCTGTGTTTTAACCAGCCCAGTGCGAGCTCTCAGCCGCCGCTGATGAAGCGCATAATCAGAGAACTTTTACTCCTTTATGGCATTTTTGGACTTGTGTCCTCTTCTGCCTGCACTAATGTTCTTTCCATCGACACACTCGGCTTCACGTTTCAGGTTTTTTCAGCTTTGTCAGTCTTTCACTGAGTAACATATAAAACATTTCCAATGCAAATAAAAGCACATTTTTGCACAGTCACATTTACATTTGGTGCTTCTCCTGTCTGAAGTCCTCCTTTCCTCTTTCTCCTCCTCGTGGCATTTTCCATGAAGGGAACAAAATGTGAGTCTGTGTCTGCAGCAGGTGCCTCTCAGTGCCGCCTGCAGCTTAATTTTCCTTCAGTGTGGTTTTCCTGTTTGACTGAGAGTGCAAACGGCTGCCTGAGACACTTTCCTGATGGTAATTATGTCTTTTTCAGGTCTCGGCTTTGCAGTTTGATTTATGAGGTTCCGCTTAAATGAATCACAGCTAATTAAAACGCCAGGATTCGCTGAATATACTCAGGTAGCTCACACAAACATGATTTCACACGTCAAAAGGAATCAAATAAATATTTATCTCTTAAACAGCAAATAAATAAAAAACACATTGTGCTGATCCAGTAACTAATGCCTCATAAATCACTCAGTTTTTATTCTCAACACCGTCCAACGTCGTTAGTGACTAAGTGCTTAAAAGCTGAGGGCAGCTTGCATCGTTGATAGCTGCACACACACAGCGCTAACCTGTCTGAGCATGTTTACTGTCTGTTATCTGCACTCTCTGTGGGATAATCACAAGTTTCTCTGCTAGTCTGTGATAATTCACACGGATTAAAATGTTGACCTGATCAAGGTGTTAGACAGTGTCAGAGTTTTGCTGCATGAATGTTATTTCTCTCTCTTTGTGCTTTCATGTTTAATAAAACAGCAGCAGCATATCTCCATATTTATTCCCCTGTTGCCATCTTCTGCGCCTCTGCGTGTTCTTATCGGTGTGCTCTACACTGCAGAGGAGGAATGATCGCACAGCGCTGCAGCAGAGCAAACACACAAGAACAGAGCAGAACAAAGAGCACACACGTTTCAGCTGACGACTGAAAAAGCTCAACGTGCAAACGGCTCGTTTAAAATAAGCGGAAACATCGACGATGTCATCAGAACACTCTGTGTTAGTCACCACACTCGGTCTGGGACCAGCTGTTACTTTATATTCCTTGATTATTGTTATTTGTGATTTTGATTCTCGTTATTGTTTTCTGTCTCTTGTAATCCAATTACTTTTTTCAAGTAACGAGTAATGTAAGGGATTACTTTCCCGTAAGCATGCTGGGTGACTGCGTTACTAAACCGTGATTTTGTTTGTGAGAGTGTCTCAACGTCGTATGAGCTTGCGATGTCCGTGGTAACAGACGTGTCAGTAATGGTCGATCCGCACCGCCCACACGAACATCTGACATCTCTCAACCCCCGCCCACCCTTTCAGGCACCGCTGATCCCAACATGCAGACAGCGAGCCAGTTCCAGTGTCCGGTCTGCTCGGACTAGTTTTTTGTGTGTTTTTTCTGTTATTGTAACCAACGTTGTAGGATAGAGAGAAATGACATCATGGAGACATAGGCAAGAGACATGTCCACTTCCTGTTCGTGCAGAAGAAGCAGGAGAGGAATGATGGACACCAGCGATTCTTTGCCACCCTGCAGATCTGGGAGCGCCAGCCACTTTCCATCCCCGGGATCGATCCAGATCGATGGTCAGGAGTCGCCTAACTGCCACCGCCCACAGGGACATCTGAGCACCCTCCCTCTCAGCCCATAACCATCCTTTCAGGCACCACAGATCCCAACATGGAGATAGTGAGCCAGTTCCAGTGTCCTGTCTGCTTGGACTATGCCCTCCTCCCAGTCCTCCAGTGCCAGTCTGGACACCTGAGTAACTTTTTAATAAACACTTGTCATGAACACATTTGTGCTCTCGATGCCGTCCGAGGCTCACTTTTTGCCCAACGTGCTGAGGTAACCTGGGTTCCAACAGGAACCATGAAGAAGGCTGATTCTGTCCTCTTCCCCTGCATGTACGCTGCATCAGGCTGCAGTGTCACCTTGCCTCAAACACACAAGACCAGGCACTAAGAGCTGTGTGAGTTTCAGCCATGTTGAACCCAGAACCTCTTGCGGGTGGCAGGGATCATTGAAAGGAGTCGTGCCTCACCTGATGCAGCAACACAAGTCCATCACCACACTGCAGGTTAGAAGTTACTCACAGAGCGTGCTCCTAAATGTGACAACAGGTGAGCTTTTGTTCTCACAGCTAACCTGCAGGGAATGAAAACTAACTCCTCCCCGCTCTGTCAAAGGAAGGAGGACGTGCACGGTGCATCCCCCAGGTGACCCGCTGCTGTCGGTGCGCCCTAGGCGGCTCCCATATCACACCTCCATCCATCCTGGTCTCCAAAGTAACCCATCCAGGGTTGTCCGTTTTTACTTATTTATTCATTAAATATGTTGTTTTTTAGTGTCACCTTAATTACTTATTTATTATAACTCAAAGAAATTAAATGTTTTTAAATATTTATGTATAAAACAAAATAAATGCAATCCAATTAAATTGAAGTCAATTAAATTTGTGCCGCATGACATTTTGGCTCTTAAAGAGTCTTCTTCAGGCTGTGGCACAAAAACATGTGAAAAAGGTGAAAAAAGATGTAATAATAATGGAAATTAAATAAGGTATGTATTTTAGAAGTGCATTTGTTAACATTTTTTCTTTTTTACTGTGGAAACAAATGATTTAATTGTCATGGTCCCCGCACCTCGCCAGCTGACAGCAGTCAGGCGCTTTGTTTTGTTTATTCTCCTCTCTCATCTGCTCTCTCTTTCTCTCTCGTCCTCTCCCACTCTCTCTTTCTCCTGCCGGGGCGGAGCTCAGTATGGGCTCCCGCTCCTGGCCCACGCACCTGGAGATGATCAGCACACCTGCCGCTGATTACGAGAATTGGAGTCCTACTTAAGATGGCGAGTCTGCTCTACTCGTCGCTGGATCGTTGAGCCATCAGCGTCAGTCGTCCTGCACTCTGCAAAGTTTGTTCGTGAGTACGTCTGAACCAGGAGACTAACTGTTTCTCTGTCTGTGTATAGATTTCCCATGGACCCGTTTCCCTGTGCACGGTGACTGAGCGTGAGCAAGAGTGATAGAGGAAAGAAGAGGAGCTGTGTGTGTTTGTGAGGGCTGTATGGAAATCTCCCCTCCATGGACTCCTGCCCCTTTCACTTCCGGACCCTGGAACCCCGGCCCCTTTTCCCCAGACACCGTTGTGTGTGTATATATATTTCACTGTGGAGAACACTGTAAATAAATTCACTTTTGATTTGAAGGAACTTGTGGTCTGTGCCTGAGTCTCTGAGCCTCTGAGTGTTAAATACAACACTGTTGAGTGTTAAATTAACACTTTTGACAGTGTTATATGTTTAAAAGTAACCTAGTCAGTTTTGAAGATTAACAAAGACTAACACTGAGCAGTGCTGATTTTCTAACACTGGAAAATAACTCAAAATGTTATATAAATATTCCAGAGCGGTTCATATGGCAAGGGAAAAAACCACGGATTAAGTACCAAACTATTCAGTTGGCTAAAGACAAAGGGGGGTTGGGGTTCCCATGTTTGAAAGATTATTATATTTCAGCTCAATTGAGGATATTAGTGTGTTGGTGTAATGTAGACTACCAAGCGAGATGGAAAGAAATAGAAATGGAAACAGTGGCCTTAAGAGATTTTCCAATTCAGGCAAGCTTAGGGGATGTGACACTCATTAAAAAACAAATTAATCAAGGAAACCAATGGATTAACCTGCCTTTAAAACTTTGGTTACAATTTCGTAATAAGAATGATTGGAATGAAGAGGTTAGGATTTTAAGATGGTTTCTAAGTTTGCAATGATTGTAATAAGGTAAGGTAACTTTATTTATACCCATAGGGAAGGTAAATTTGCTTTACAGTAAAATCATAGCATTGTGCTTCCCTTCAAATATAAATCTCACTGTAGCACATATATAGTAATTTAACAATTGAATGATGCATTTCAGTGCACTGATGTATTTTAGACAAAGAAAAATTGTCATGTTTCGGCTGTGTACAGGCAGGAGAAGGACCCAAACGCAAAACTCACGACAAGAAAATTAAACTCAAAAAGCTGCTTTATTGCAGAATGGCATGGAAAACTAAACTAAACTGGGACATGGATAAACTGACACGCAAGGAAACACAGCCATGAGGGAGACTACGACCCTGACAAAGAGAAACACAGGGCTTAAATACACAGAGAGCACAGCTGGGAGTAATCAGGCTGGACGAGACAAGGGAAGCAAAACTAGAATCACTCACATGAGACATGGACCTTCAAAGTAAAACAGGAAACACACTGACTGAACTCTAGACATGCAAACTTAACAGCAACTGAGAAGACAGAACATAGGGACCTGAAACATGGGACAGAAAGCCACAGTAGACACAACGTGGACATAACAACGCCACAGGGACAGAGTAAAACAAAACACAGAACCTCTTAGAAAATAAAATAGGAAACATAATGAAACGCAGACATGCCTACATGAACTTGACAGCATAAAGGACATGAAACACATGAAGGGCAAGGGAGACTTAACAGGGGTTGGAAGACACAAGGGGAATCTAATAACAAAGAACTAGAAAAACTCATGAGCTTAATCATATAAACATCCAATAAGACATAAGTCTCCAATAACACCAGAAAAAGTCCCCAGGTTTGTCGTTAGTCGCTTTTTAGGAAAGAAATTCGCTAAGGGTCTCGCTAAATATAGCGACAAAGTTGCTAAGTTGGCAACTCCGACTCTCACTGTGACCCTTTTATCGCCTCAGTTTCTGCCAATTCCTCTTAGGTTTTTAACATTACTCCACACAAGTATTAGTTATAGTTATCCTATTGTGTAAATTGTTCTTTTGTGGTTTTAAGTGAAAAAATGTTTTTAAGCTAATGTGTTTTAATTATTTATATTTTAACCTGCATTTGTATTTAAATTTTTACATTAAAACAGTCGGGGGTTTAAAGCAAATGTTTTAATATTGTGCAATTAGGGTTTGAATTAGAAAATGGATTTGAAACTGTTTTTGACTTTACCGGTGTCCTGACTTTTTGTTTGTGATTCATTTTTAATAGTGTCCAATTAAGGTTAAAATTAGGGAAAGGTTTTTAAAATGTGTTTTTAAGAGTACCAATTTTTGCATGTGATTAATTGTTTGTCCAAATAACGTCTAATTAGGATTAGGACCTAAACTAGGCTGGGTTTAAGGTGAAATAATACAGAAAAAGTAAGGGTTTTTTCTTCCTTTCTTCATCCGTCCAGCTTGAGTTGCTCTGAATTCCAGCCACCCAAAGGGACCTGCAACCCGTGAAATATGGGCAATGAGCAAAGCACTCACTGATGAAAAGGTGGTAAAGCGCATCCAATCTGACTTCTTTGACCCTATGCGACCCATATCCGATCATGGTATGACAGTGTGAACGGCGACCACTGATAATCTCCCTCGATCTGGGGCTCCACGCAAGATCTCATCCCGTGGGGTCAAAATGATCATGAGAACAGTGAGCAAAGATCCCAGAACCACACGGGGGGACCTGGTGAATGACCTGCAGAGAGCTGGGGCCAAAGTAACAAAGGTCACCATCAGTAACACACTACAACGGCAGGGAATCAAATCCCGCAGTGCCAGACGTGTTCCGCTGCTGAAGCCAGTGCATGTCCAGGCCCGTCTGAAGTTTGCCAGAGAGCACATGGATGATACAGCAGAGGATTGGGAGAATGTCATGTGGTCAGATGAAACCAAAGTAGAACTTTTTGGTATAAACTCAACTCGTCGTGTTTGGAGGAAGAAGAATACTGAGTTGCATCCCAAGAACACCATACCTACTGTGAAGCATGGGGGTGGAAACATCATGCTATGGGGCTGTTTTTCTGCCAAGGGGACAGGACGACTGATCCGTGTTAAGGACAGAATGAATGGGGCCATGTATCGTGAGATTTTGAGCCAAAACCTCCTTCCATCAGTGAGAACTTTGAAGATGAAACGAGGCTGGGTCTTCCAACATGACAATGATCCAAAACACACCGCCCGGGCAACAAAGGAGTGGCTCCGTAAGAAGCATTTGAAAGTCCTGGAGTGGCCTAGCCAGTCTCCAGACCTCAACCCCATAGAAAATCTGTGGCGGGAGTTGAAAGTCCGTGTTGCTCGGCGACAGCCCCAAAACATCACTGCTCTCGAGAAGATCTGCATGGAGGAATGGGCCAAAATACCAGCTACTGTGTGTGCAAACCTGGTAAAGACCTATAGTAAACGTTTGACCTCTGTTATTGCCAACAAAGGTTATGTTACAAAGTATTGAGTTGTATTTTTGTTATTGACCAAATACTTATTTTCCACCCTGATTTACAAATAAATTCTTTACAAATCCTACCATGTGGATTCATGGATTTTTTTTTCACATTCTGTCTCTCACAGTTGAAGTGTACCTCTGGTGCAAATTACTGACCTCTGTTATCATTTTAAGTGGGGGAACTTGCACAATCGGTGGCTGACTAAATACTTTTTTGCCCCACTGTAACTGATGACAATAATCGTGGTCTGGGGGTAGCTCCTCCAGGGCAGACACCTCAGCAGATAGCTGTTCCCACCAGTGTGCACCACTGACTGCCTCCAAACCAGTCTCCCCCTCATCTTGGGCATCATCCTCGGGCTCCTCATCTGGGGCCACAATGTCACCAGCACCGATGCAGATGTTATGCAGAACGGCACATGCTGTTATGACCTGCAGCAGATGTTTTGTCTTGTAAGTACAGTGTACATGCCAGATTATACACTACAGTTGCCATTATGATTCAACAAACAACAATGATGATTGTATTAGAGTGACGTACATGTGGCACGAACGTGTGGTGCACCTCCAGTGCTTGCAGGAAGATGACACGGAACCTCATCGTCATCATTCCAAAAGCACACTCTATGACAGAGCAAGCCCTGGGATGATGTGCGTTGAAGCGCTGGGCTCCCACACCGTGGACTGGCCTCTTGTAGGGGGTGATGAGGGGGAGTGGATGTTGGAGACATGGGTACCCTCCATCTGCAAGGATAAAATGCCCTGGGGGAGGGTAACGGGCCTGTTGGTACAGTGGGCTGTGGCGGAGGACCCTGGAGTCATGCACTGACCCCGGCCAGCCCACATGTGTATCGACAAAGCGGCCCTGATGGTCACATACCGCCTGCAGGATTATAGACGGGAACAACTTCCTGTTCCTGTTGCACTGACCATCAGGGCCGCTGGGGGGCTTGATGCAGACATGGCAGCAGTCAATTGCACCAGGATCTTTCACAAAGGCCCTGTGTCCTGCCAGCTGTGCATACTCATTGGACATGGCATCTAGATCTTCTGGGGTCCAAGAGAGGTGGATGACCTGATGGCGAGTGGCCACCACCTCCTCTGTGACCCTGTGCACATGTGGTGAACAGTGGAATGGGGTATTGCAAACACCCTGGACACTACCCTGTAGGCTGCTCCACTTGCCAGCCAGAAAAGGAACACAAGGGCCTCGATCGGGGCACCCCAACCATGTCTCCGATACTGGTTAAGTAGATTCATCAGCGGTGTCACGGACTCCCTGCTGAGGCGAAAATCAGTGTGTAATGAACTTCCAATGTTGTCTTTGAAATTTTGAAGACGGGGGCCGGGTCTGCAACCCATAGCTCCCATCATTGGTACGTCGAGATGGCGATAAATGTCACGATATTCTGTGCGACAGATTTGGGACCCGATATGCAGGCGATAATCTCAAAGAGACAACAAGTTTCATTGCTCAAACAGAGAAAACACGAAACAAAGCTGGACTGGGAGCAGACATGCAAAACTTGGAGAATAAAGGATGTGAGGAAAATTGAGGGCTTAAATGCACACCTGAGGTAAATGTGGAGAAACAAAGGTGAACAGAATCCGACTAATGAGAAGACAGAACATGGGAACAGAAACACAGACCTGACGCAAAGGCAGAAAAGGTCTGACCTCACACAGGAGATGCTCGGGACGAAACACAGAGACGAGAATAATAAAATAATGTTGAGTGAATTATGACGGTAAAACCGAATCAGTCAGGCTGGACTTTTTTATGAGAAAATGTCAAAGGTAAGTAGCACTCAGAGGTGTGGTTAGCTCTCCAAGTCTTTTCCAAACACATACAGAGTCGGTTTCTTTTAATATCAAGTGAATAAAGAGAAACCTGCGTGTCGCACACATGAGCTAATCAGTTTGGATGCTTGATTTAAATTTTCTCCTCCCTGTATTTAACTCCTTGATAAAGGAACTGCAGAAGTGCAAATGCAGCAGGCTCAGAGTTCCCACCTCTTACATACAATCTTCTCTTTGAAAACACCAACAGATTGGCATTAGTGAATGTGGCCCATCCTGGTCAGACGCTGAAGCTCCTCAGCTGGTGTTTGATGTGAGGTAGGACTTTGCTCGGAGCCCCTCGCAAATGACGAGTGACTCACGCTATCTTTAAGGAAAAGCCCAGACAGGAAACTGGTTTTTATTGCTCGTTTCAGTGATCTGAAGCTAATCCGTAACTACCGTCCTTAGCTCGGTCCTGAGACCTAGCTAGCTAACATGAGCACTCGGCTGTCGGGGTTCGTTTAGCTAATCTGTGCAGGTGAATGAATCAGCACCACCCAGTGACAGCAGACAGATCATCCAACATGTTCACATGTTAACTGCAAAATGAACTGATGAAAACAGTGCAAAGGTTAAAGTACCACATGTGCTGCAGTGAAAGCTGCAGCTTTATTGATAAAGTTAAAGACAAAAAAAACAAAAGGATTAATCACCCCTGTAACTGTGTCACTATATATCAGCATTAACAGGACCTCAGTTTGGTGTTTCACAAAGCTGCTGATCTCAGACCTGCACAGCTTCCGTTTTAAACACTTGATGTACTCAGCTGCATGAAGAGCATATGAGATTTTCTCTGACAGAATTAAATAAAACCTGATGAAGGTCAAAGGTCGTCACTTGTATGTTGAACTACAAACTTGTGATCTGGAGTTCTTTCACAGTTTTTTGCAGATAGTGTTATTTACCATAAAGTGATGCAGAGTTATTCATACCAGAGAGGATCATATATTTTTAAATATATAACTTTCTACAGGACTGAATATAATATCTTTATGTAAAGGTCTGGAGCCTCTGGGGAGTATCCGAGTATTTATAACACTACACAAAGCAAAGGTCTCCATCACAGTGTTGATGAAATGCTGGGTTTATCCATCTTCTGGGGCGGGCCTACGGAGGAGTGCTGAAGATTTCCCTGTGAGGGAGCTGCTGGTGAAGATCATGAGTCCTGCTTGATCAATGCGATGAGCTTCAGTGTTCCTGGTGTTTCTTAAATGAAGCCTCTCTCAGTGGGTCAACAGAACTTCTGTCACAGGACAGCTGTGATGAAAGAAAGGGAAGAAGTTTCTCCAAACCTCTGGACCCAGAAACCCAGCTTGGTCCTGATGGTCTCCCTCACTAGTTTCTCTCCAGGGTGAATGTAGCTGTTCATATAATATGGACTCTATTATTAAATGAAAAGAACAAATTAGACTACACTACTGAAACCACATGCTGATGTTTTTAAAGTCTCCATGTTAAGAGGCTGTAGAGGGCTCTGAAGATTTAAACAGTTTTAGATCCATTACACTCACAGTCTTATGTTAAAATCTCAAAGGACAGTGTTATATTTTTGATATTAACAGTAACTCTGGGCCTCTGTGGAGTGTGCAGCTCATCGCTGTCTAAACATGGATAACAAACCCTAAGAAGTGCCGAATGCTTCAATAACACAGACTATTAGAGTAGCAGGTGTGTAGCATCGCTAACTAGCTAGCAACAAGCCTCCAACACAGTGCGTATGCTAGCGGCTAATCTAGCAAACGAATTAACAACAGAGCGATTTTAGAACTATAAGATGATAAGCTGTGTGTCTTTTTTATAGCAGTGACATGGTTGTATTTACCTTAATTAAACGAGTCGTCAGTCGCGATAAACCAGCAAAAAACTGGAGCAGCCGGGCTACGTAAAAAGTGTAGGGGGGCGTGTTTGCGGTCACGTCCAGCGGGTGTGTGGGCGGGAGCGTTACACAGTCGCTCCACCTCAGGTCACTACTGCGCAGACTCTGGCTCCAAAAATGCAAGATGGCAGCCTCCACAAGCGGGATATTTTGGCTTCATTTTTGCACAATAGGAGGAGGCGGGGTGGCATCGTCCATGTTTTCTACAGTCATTGGTCCCACCCCTGATTCCTGAACACAGATACAGGAAGCTCCGCACTTCATCCCAGCTGCTTCACACTCGGCTACGAACCGCCGCAGTGCATCTGCAAACAGTGGCGGTGACCGTCCAGCCTTTGGCTGTTGTCCACAAATTATGAGCAGAATAAACAAAGATTGGTGGGTCGAACGCCCAGACCAAATGTGACCGACTGAGCAGCCCGCAACAACGCGCCAGATATCCCATGGTTCTGAAGGGCACATGGGTGGTTGGGAAAACTGCCACAAAGCTTTGAATATCTTTGAGAGGACGTGCTCCACAGTCACGGTGAGGGGGGTGAGGAGGTCGTGATGTAAAAACTTTGCTCACACAAACAAAGAAAGTGTCAGAGTGCTTTAGTTGTAATTAGAGAACACGGTTACTGGAGCGATCCCTGCAGCGCTGTCAGAAAGCTCTTCTTCATGAGCAGCCGTGCAGGACCTGCTCCGTGATTAGGAATCACGTCGTGCAGTAATACACGTGCAGCACTCGCACACTTAAAAGACTCTGCTCACCCCTCTGGAATCTGTGTTTGGCACATTTTAGCACAGAAACAGAATTTAATTAGTGTTTGTCACCAGCACCAACTCCTCCCTGCTGTATCTCCACCTACCACAGAAAACTCCCACCGGCCTCCTGTCTGTCTCCGCTTTGTTATTTTGGGTCACAGTGCACATTAAGCACAGCAGGACTCTGTTCACATGCTGCACTGCAGAGAAAGACCCGGCGGGTCGGGGAGGCTTGGTGCTCAGTGATTACAGGAACTGTGACATCAGCCACATTCATCCATTCGCACGCCTCGAGGGGTTTGATCAGCGGTTGGGGAGAGCACAGAAAGACGGAGAACAACTCATTAGCACATTATTATTCAGTCGTAGTATTTATTTAGAGAGTTGTTACCTACCCAGCTTATATCCAGTGAAACAGCCGCTTTAATCCATCTATAATTTACTCATTTACTACACAACGAGACGCTTACTAGAAAGTGAAAACACAAAGCAAAACCACAGAGAAAGAAAGTTTATTCTTAGCCACCGTCAGCGTAGTTTAAGGTGGATTTGTAGCTGTGTGTGAAATTGTTCTCAGCAGCTTCAAAATGTACACATGTAGGCGATCGTGGCTCAAGAGTTGGGAGTTTGCCTTGTAATCGGAAGGTTGCCGGTTCGAGCCCCAGCTTGGACAGTCTCGGTCGTTGTGTCCTTGGGCAAGACACTTCACCCGTTGCCTGCTGGTGGTGGTCAGAGGGCCCGGTGGTGCCAGTGTCCGGCACCCTCGCCTCTGTCAGTGCGCCCCAGGGTGGTTGTGGCTACAATGTAGCTGCCATGTGGACTAGTAAAGCGCTATACAAATACAGGCCATTCACCATTTCGTATAGCGGAGCAGCTATAGCTGAACCCTCAGTCTGCACTAACGAGCTCCTCATCTGTGACGTGTCTCTTTGCAATAAGGGTCTCGACTGAGCCGGCTGCTTTCTGGTCATTTTGCAGTTAAATTGCCGTCTTGCTGTAATCCCGAATGTAAACAATTTATGAGAATTTCTGTGTATGTAGATGGCTACGAATGTGAGACTTTAGAGCTGATTTCTATATTAACGCTAACAGGTGTCATGGTGTTGCCAGCTCAATGCCTTTCAACTGCAAACTGGTTTCATTTCCATCCTGAAGCAACAAATTTGCTCTGATGCTGCTCTATAATCAGCACAACTGATGCAACAATCTGCCAAGTAATAGTGAGCCAGGGTTTAAATGCAGCCAGAGAGCTGCCTGGTGACACCTGGCCCCGGTTGGAGAGGCAATCAAGGAAACTGTGGGTGGGATGGTGACGATGGAGCTGGTTCTACATCAGAGTTTTATAATCTGCGTTTATCCTCCTCATCAGAGGGTTCCTATTAGAAGCTAAACAAAGATCTGGAGCCTAAAATCTCAGCCTGAGGCACCACATTTGATTTCTAATGCTGTGCTAAAGTGTCGTAATTAGTTGATGCAAATGTCTGTGACTCCTGCCAAGACACAGCAGACGTATGTGCTCGATGCATGTGACCGAGGGAACGCGGTGAAGCAAATATTCTGCAAAGAGGTCGGAGACACGTGACAAAATTATTTCTGTTTCTCTGTCGCACAGGAGCAACTTTACAATGATGGTAAATGAACTGTGACGTTTTTTCACCCAATATAAGCACTCAAAGTGTTTCTTATCCGGTTGTTCAGTCTGACGTCACTAGCCGTGTCTGGACCTAAACTCCGCTGCAGGTCCATATATCAAACGATCACAATGGCATTACTGAGAGTTGAAAAACTGTCTAAAGTCTTTCATCTTTAATAAAATGATCAGCGTTCTGCTCTACCAGGTGTAACAATTGAGTTTAACATCCAGGCATCCATGAAAACGGAATTTATGACATTTAACGGAGTTAGAAGTTAGCAGGGAGTTAGCTCGCTAGCTTCTATCTAAATACAATATAGCATGTCCTGACTGCGGGGTTTTGGAAACAAATTAAAACGTACAGCTCTGTTATCACTTCCAGCATAAATGAAGACAGAAAACTAAACAGCAGTGACGTTTGTAGGGTTACTGAAGTTTGGCTAGCTGGTATATAATGATGTGCTGCGTGACCGCTAGCGACACAGCTATGTTAGCATAATATAAACAAGCTAACTTTTTTTCCACTCGATAAAAGTTAACGTGAGTGTTCTCGGTGGTCAGGAACAAATGTAATCGCATGGCAGGATGCTGTAAAAGGACCAAACTTCAGCCAGGTAGGGATGGGTATCGTTTAGGTTTTATCCGATACCGGTGCCGAATCGGTACTTTTGAGACGGTGACGGTGCTCAAACGGTGCTCAAACCGGTGCTTAAAGAATGGAGAACACAAAATTGGTCCAAAAACCACTTATGTTCAGCTGTTTTTTGTAAAAAGATAACAATGTTAGCCTTTTCTGCAGCTATGGGGCATATATGGTATCACTCTTGGCTGGAAGCAGTGCTTAAACAATGGAAAAAACACAAACTTTGTCCAAAAACCTCTCATGTTTAACTGTTTCCCACTTTTTCTTTGGTCATTTTAGCCTTTTTGGCCAGGGTGAAGGGAGTATCTGCCATCAAACAAGAAGACAGCAGCATGTAGCTATGATGATGTTTGCTAGTTCACCTTACATGCATTAATGTAATAACGTGGTTAGCCTACTCAACGTAAATTACACACGAACAACATTAAGCTACTCACACAGAGAAGAACGGCTGCTGCTGCATCATCATCCTCATCATTTCTGCTACACTGGCAGGGCTACGGGCCAGGACGCTCCTCTTCGTGTTTTTGGGGGATGTTGCATAACAGGCAACCCACCCGCAGTAGATGTGCTCGGTGTGAGGTCTCGCAGCGAGCTATCAAATACGGTCCATTTCTGGGCTTTTAAAAAAAACGCTATGCGTCGCCAGGTGTTTCATCGGATTCTTGGTGTTACCTCCTTTGACAGTATCACAGTATCAGCTTAAAGCACTTGTTGCTGCTGAGTTTGCATATTTTGCTGTGAAGTACAGCCAGACTTTGACCGCTTCGCCTTGGGCATTTCTAATCTGTAGCTCTGCTCTAAAAGAACGTACGTACCTGGACCCGCCTACTATCCTCGGAAACGTAAAATGATTGGCTAGAATCTAAAGTGTATCACAGCTCAGGAAAAAAAAGCACCGAAATAAAGCACCGAAATGTGCACTGCTTTTCGGTCTGGTTACTACCGTTTATGTCAGAACCGGTGCCATGATGGCACCGGACACCAGTACCCATCCCTACAGCCAGGAGAACAACTGAGATAATCCATCCACAATGTGAGGTTAGTCATTCATATACTGCGGAATTAGGATTCGTCACGTCATCACTTAAAGACCGGATTACTACCACCCTCACTCACCCATTCACTGAGCGCGTTTTTTCATGCCTAAGCACCTATAACCTAACATCTGAACCCGGCCCTCCATGAGCCTGGTTCTGCTGGAGGTTTCTTCCTATTAAAAGTACGTTTTTCTTTCCCACTGTCGCCAAAGTGCTTGTTCATAGGAGGGCATCGGATTGTTGGGGTTTCTCTGTGTTATTCTAGGGTCTTTACCTTACAGTATTAAGCACTTAAGGCTTAATAATCAGGTGACAGAATCACAAAAAGTGATTTTGTCATAGTGGGGAAGCTGACTGCGTGTGTCACGGTCCGGGGTCGGTTCGACCCAGCATTGTGAGATTATTATGTTTTGGTTTATTTTTTGAATGATCGTTTTGTTCCTCTTGTGCTTTGTCGATTATTATTAGAATCCCAGAATCTTTCTGTTTCTTCGTGGTCAGGATTTGTTGTCTCATGTATTGTTTGAGTTTCATGTATTATTTTCTGTCTGCCTCTCTGTGTCGAGTCCGTGTCTTTGAGTAGTGATTCATGTTTCCTGTTTTATTGTGAAAGTCTTTGTCTTATGTTAGTGTGTGCAGCTTTGCTCCGCCTGTCTCGTTAGCCCTGATCTCTCCCAGCTGTGTCTCCCTCCTGTTGCCCATTCCCTCATTACTGTGTATATAAGCCCTGTGTTTTCCCGTGCTCGGTGTCGCGTCGTACCCTCAGAATTATGCCTGTGTGTTTCAGTTGTCAGTGTTCAGTTCATGTTTTTGTTTATCACCAGCAATAAAGCTAAGGTTTTCAGTTTCAACTCAGTCTCAGAGTCCTGCGTTTGGATCCTCACCTCCGCCTGCCCGCACACAGAGCCCTGACAGAGTAAGAAGGTGTGAAGTGAAGACACACCAAAACTAGACTTGATTTTAACAAAGGGCGAGCAGTTTATTGAAGGCTGGTAAAACCGTACAAAAAAAAAAACAGGCAAACGGTGAAACTGAGCGACAACCTAAACTGGGTGAGCTAAACATAACAAACCTAGAACATGAAGATAAATGTGGAGATCTGACGTGGAAAACCTGAAACACAAATCCTTGGCGTGAATTCATGGACCTGGAAACACAGCATGACATAACAGGACGAACGGACAAGTCTGTGAAAACTCACAGACTAAATACAGGCAGGAAGTGATCAGGGGAAGTGGAAACACAGGGGGAAACAGCTGATATGAATGATGAACATAATGGCTGTGTCCCAATTAAGAGACTGCACGCTTGAAGTACGCGCACTACGGTGCGTACTATAAGTACGAGAAGTGCGGAAGTGAGAGGCTTGTGAAATGGGACGGTATACGCTTCGTCGCGCTGTTCAGGTTGCCTAGCAACCATAATACTAACCGCGAGACACGTTACATACAGCTTTGTGTGACAGAAAAAAGGAGAAAAATGTTTTGTTGGTCATTCATTTTTGTCATGACATCACTTTGATTAGTTGAGTATCTGAGGCTGAAACCACGGGACTGTAAAACATGATTGTTGGGCTTCATTTCTGTGCTGAACAGTCATTTAAGATTAGCTAGTAAATAACAATTAGTTAATGTTGTTCATGAGACTAAAGTCATCTCACTGTGGTAATGTAAATATAATATGGCCAATATTATAGTATTGTCAGATTATTATGATTGATTGATATATATATATATATATATATATATATATATATATATATATATATATATATATATATATGTATATATATATATATGTATATATATATATATATATATGTGTGTATATATATATATATGTGTATGTATATATATATATATGTATATATATATATATGTGTGTATATATATATGTATATATATGTGTATATGTATATGTATATATATATATATGTGTATATATGTGTATATATATATATGTATATATGTGTGTATATATATATATGTGTGTATATATGTATATGTGTGTATGTATATATATATATATGTGTGTATGTATATATATATATATATATATATATATGAGAGAGACAGAGAGAGACCTCTATCTGACTTTCAGCTTGTTGTGTTTGTGGATATATGACTGACTTTAATTATTAAACATTCGCACATAAATAAGTGACGTCATATTCAGTACTTTAGTTCACTCTTCGGCCGCTCCATCTTATTAGGGAAATGCCATATACATAAATGTAAATTTCTAAACTCAACCCCATCATTTAATTTGGTTTTGATTGAAATTGAATATTACTTAAACTCTCTTAAATTAACTTCCAATAAAAAAGGTTTATCATTGATTGAAATTCATTCAGAAATGTTTAAGGAATGAGCTGTCACAACTTTCAAATACAAAGTTGTTATGAAGTCTGTCACATCCCCCCTTTTTTCTTTTTTTTATCCTTTATTTATTTATCCTTCTTATTTCATTGTACTGTATATTGTTACTCTTATTTGCCTTGTATGTCTACTGTACGAACTGAACTGGAATGACTGACTGTTCGCTTTATCATTTCAATAAAGTTTGGGAAAAAAATAACTCTTCAGCCGCTCCCTTTTGCCGTATTTTGCGGCAAAATTATCCACATCCACCGCCGCGCTATGAATTGTGGGATATATGGGACCACGAAGCGTGCACCGGACCACGCTTGATATTTGGGGAAATCGACGGCGCATTTGGAGTATGCATTTGAAGCACACTTTGAATTGGGACAGCCGTCGTCGCGTGGCGGTGACGTAATCGCACTTAAAATGCGTACTTCAAGCGTGCGGTCTCTTAATTGGGACACAGCCAATGACACCAGACCTCTTCAAAATAAAACAGGAAACATAATGATACGCAGACATGAAACATGACAGATTAAGAAACACAGACTTAACATGATGAACCAATGAGGAACACGCACACTATAAATACATACGGAGGGAAAAGGGGAGCTGAGACACGGACAGAACTAAGGACAAACAGAACATGACAGTTGGGGCGGACACGGAGGCGAAAACACAAGGGCAATCTAATGAACTATAATGGTAACCTGGGCAAAATAGAGCTTCAGATAAGTAAATGAACTAAAACATAAACATCAAACTATAAGAAAGCATAAAGGTCTGGCTGAAACGACCCAGGACTGGGAGAGGATTGTGCTTATATACATCAAATTGAACTGAAAATGAACAACGATGAATTAACCGTACGTTAAAGTTTCACTGGATGTGACACACTGGATCTGTTGGAAAGGTTCTGAAATATTTGGACGTGATTTTCAGAATAACTGCTTGCTGTGAACCATGCAGTGTTCCTTTTTTCATCTCTTACTTTCTGGTTTGTTATTATTTAAAAGTATAATGTTGAAAAAATGAAGTTCAGGGAGGTGAGCTTCAGAGCTCTTCAGCACAGGCGGGAGAAGCAGTCAGACACCCAGGAGGCTTCACAGCAGCCTCTGTTGGGAAACACACATACAAAAGGCTGAATGGAGCTGCCAGACTGCATCCTCTGTGCTGACGGGCCAGAAAAAGAACTCGACAACAGCTCAAAGGCCACGACGGCGCTGAAGAGGCTGCACGTCAGCGAGCGGCCCTTTACCTTTCAACCACAGCAGGAGATGTTCAATAGGCCTGGATAATCCAGAAAGCTACACAACATGAGGAGGATCAGTTACAAATACAAGTCTAACTTTTTACCTCTTTTTATAAATAACTACATTGTTACATGTTTAAATAGACACTAAGTATCATGAACACATCTTTCTGGATTTCCTGCGTTAACCCTCTGGGCTCCAGGGTGTAACACGCTAACTGCAACACGTCACTACTTCCAGGTCTACTTGGTTGTAATGGAGGCGGAGTCAAGTGGATCCGCTCTCCCTGCCCGGCGAATGCTCTTGATGCAGACGAAACAGTAGATGCCTCGGCACAACGCCGGCGCCTCCATCGACCCCGCTGACACTCACCTTCATTCATGCACCTGTGCTGAAATATCAGATACCCATGGTGTTGACTCGAATCACAGGTGACAACAAGAAATATGGGCTAAACCTTTTTTAATGAGGGGGCGGGGACGACATCATGCACTATATTGAGTTTCAGAATTGATTCCTTATTGTAGTGGGCTCAAAGTGTTAATGCTAGCTTATTTTAATAAACAACACTGGCTGGCAAGAGGTTTTCACATGACATGTGATGCTTCACTAAATGATGCTATGAGTGGCTCCTACTGTAATCACAGATATTATCAGATGATGGTGATGACTGCTACTGTTTATTATTATTATATGCGTTCATCACGGTGGTCATGTAGTGCAGACTGGAAAACACTTTTTCACTTGCAAACGAAATCGACACAGTAAAGTTTTGTGAAACCTAAAGTCTGAAGAGAAAACCAGGGTTTGCTGCACAAAACACTATTCTGGGCGTAATGTGAGTCCTCTAACAGCAGCTTGGAGAGGTTTGGAGCAGAGGCGAGGGGAACAGAAATGACTCCAGCATGGCTGCAGTAATGCCCGGGAGCTGATGACGCACTGAGAGTGCTCGTCCGAGGGCAGAGGTTTGAGATGGGCGTGTTTTGGTTCGATGAGGCTGAGCCCTGCAGCTGTTATAATCCCACACAAATAACAAATAACTGCAGGAGAGGATTTACAGCACAGCACATCAGAGCTGCTTAACACGAGCAGAAACCTGAGAGGTTTGGGAGGAAAGTCTCTGCTGACCTACATGTGCATCTCAAACAGCTCCAGCAAACTTAAAGGGTTAATGCACACACTTGAAATTTGGGGGAAGAACTGAGACGTCTACTTTTTTATTTCAAGAGATTGAGTGAGAAACCCTCCCAGGAAAAATAATCAGTGTGAAAAGAACAGACAGCTGTTGCTTTTACCGACTGCTGGGCCATCAGAGATGCAAAGTGGAGGCTGGCTGATCGTTCACACAGACTGCTGATGAATTCTGGACAGTGGAGCTCCGTGGAGCTGCTGTCAGGCTGACTGATCAGCAGCTGCTGGTCTAAACATGAAGGAGTGTCTGGGTGCATTGGGGTAATAACCCGCACCTGCTTGCAGTTTAGTTCCACTTCAGCCAAGATGACAGAAGGAGAGGTCTGTGGTTCAGGGTCTCTGTTCTCCGTTTGTCATTCCTGGGATGAAGCCGAGTTGTCGGCTCCACTTCAAAAGTTTCCAAACTGCCTGACGGGACCCGCGAGCGTCTTAGTGACAGTCACGATCCGAGCTAGGGAAAGCGTTCACACCTCCAGCTTGTTTCCTCTGGTCCCAGTCAGCTGACGAGTTTGTAAACTTGGTTTGTTTTCACACAGAGGAAAGTCACAAAAAATCACATGACAATGTAAAAATGATCGGCTGTCAAGTGGCCCGTTCCGTTTCCATCGAATGTGAACAGCTGATCTCAGGGCTGGACCTACCATTATGGGCTAAACCGTCACGGTTCTGGGTCAGGTCGACCCAGCATGCTGAGTTTATTATGTTTTGGTTTATTCTTGAATGATCGTTTTGTTACTTTTGTGATTTGTTGGTTATTATTTGAATTCTATGTTTCTGTTTATTCATGTTTAAGGATTTGTTCTTCGGTTGTGTCTCACATTTAGTGTCGTTCAGGTTCCATGTGTTATATTCTGTCTGTCTCTCAGTGTCGAGTCTGCGTCCTTGTGTAGTGTTTTCTTGTTTCCTGTTTTATTGTGAAAGTCTATGGGCCTTTCTCAATATGCGTACTTGCGTTCTCGTGTACTCGTGATACGTCACCAGTCGGAGACCAAGTACTGTTCCAATTCGAAGTACGCATCAAGCCGAGAACGCGAAAAAGTCCCGGATGTGTTCTCGCTCCGCCCGTTTTATCGAGCATGCATCGGTGGTGACTTGTGTGGACTTGGTACAGCTAAATATCCCAGAATGCATTTCGTCCAAAACTCAAACGAGGCAATGGCGGACGAGCGCGGCTAAAAACTTTTAAATATTCCTCTTTCTGGGTCACAAAATAAACTTTTAAGTTCTTTTCAAGCGAGAATGTAGCTGTGTAAACTTCAAACATCTGCTCGATTTATGAAGATAGCATAAATTTCCAAACGCGCTCCGACGTTTTCGGAGACGTCTGTGACCCACCAGCTCCATAGCAGACAGCGAGGTCGAGGGTTATTACAGCCGGCGAGAACAGCGGACTGTTGTATTGAGTGTCCACTAAAATAAAAACAAAAGTGTTCTAACATCTCACCTCCTTGTTTTTATTAAGGTATGTACACGTATGTACATGTACACTATTTTTATTAATAGAGATTTCACTACTGAGGTTAAACATGATATATAAGTCACTTCTAAATGTTAATGTTTGGTTTATTTCAGTGTTTATTTGTTCCTGAGTAAACCGGTCTGGCTGTGATTAAAGTTAAGCTTCATAACATATTACAGTTAAATTAAGAGGGGACGGCAGTAAAAACTCCGGACCTGTGACATCAAGTACGCGGGCGTTCCAATTGTACACATCGCGAGTCCGTGCTCATGTTCTCGGCGAGTACGTACCGTAAAAAGTCAGCACAAATCCACCTGCTGACCTCCACCACTTGCTAATGTTACTGAATCTGTGGAAGCTCCGCCAGTTATTTATACACATCTGTCAACATCTGGCCAATTCCCCACCTGCCATTGTTTATACCGTTACAAAAAACAAACACAAAACAAAACATCAGCCCATAAAAATGAAAAATGCCCGGTGGGCCGATGGCCAGTCCAGCTATGGCTGATCTCTGAAGACGGTAAAATCTGCGTTTTTATCAAACTTGGTGCTTTCTGTCCTTCATCAAAAATTCAGTTTCACTTTCCACCAAATGTTTGATGCGAGTTTATTCGACCTGCTGAAACAACACAGTCAGAGCTGGCATGAAGTCCATCGTGTGGACTCACCTCTCCTTGGCCTCGTGAGGTGATAGGAGGTGGGAGGTAACTCTCTGGGTGCTGAGCCGTACCTGTGCTCACTCTGCTGGTCTCTCTGGTGTCAGTGGCTCCTGCACCGAGTTTGTCTCACCTGTGTCTGGTTGTCAAACCGATCATGTCTGATAGTGTCCGTTTGACATGACACCATCATGTCACCATCGTGACATCATCTCCAGCTGCAGGTTTGTCGGCCGCATCCATGATGAGAATCTCCCATCCCAGCACGAAGGTGCTCTGAGATCTGCGACCGTGGAGGCGTCTGAGACGTGGAACGCCAGGTCGTCTTCGTCGTGTATACATACCTAAATGCACTGATTACTGTCATGTGATTGGCTGATTAGATATTTGGGTTGAACTAAGGACGTGGCTGGCGAGGTGCAAACTCGGGCTGGAAAATCAAATCTGATATTCTTTCACTGTATTTCTTTTTCTGTTTTTCTGATCATCTCCCACGACCTCCCTCCACCATGTCCTTGGTTCCCCTCCGTGCCACCACACGGGGCATACATCCTGGGAACCTGCGTCCCTGAGAATGTGTTCAGTTTGGTCCAAATGAGATGTGCAAATTTTGTCCAATTGAAAACCGATTAAAGTTTTTCCAAGAGAGTGATGGATTCAGGAAACTGGCACGGGACGCGGAAAATTTGGTTCAGACAGTGAAGTTTAGCTTCTCTGAATCGATAAAGCACAGCGTATTGGCTGGAGTGATATTACATAACAAAGTATTTGTATGAAACCATGGTAGAAACTGGACTGAGTTCAGATGCCAGGTGGTTTGAGTTTCCTGCCTCCAACATTCAGCCTAATTGGACCGCTGCTTTTAAAGTTTTAGAGACTCGGGGGTAATCTTTCAGACGGAACATTTCAGTTTAAAATTCAGCTCTAATTTGCTGTCTTAAAGTGCTCCTCAGACAGACCCATCACCGACTGACACACAGCATCACAGGAATATCTGGAAGGATGGAAACGGGTCAAGGAAACGGACAATAAAGGAGACAGAGCAGCAGTATCAAAATAAAGCGAGGGAGCGGAGAGAGCTTAGAGGAAAAAGAGGCATCAAACAGGAGATATTTGATTAAGATGACGAAAACTGTAAGAAAGGGGGGAGATGAAATGAGGACAGGAGGTTTGCAGACGAGGAGGATCTGTGAGCTTGATGAGTATTTCTAATCTTATTCAAACTGTTTTCCAGCAGTTCTGACGCCCACTCTGCCAACACGATTACTGACATCAAAGCGACACCTGCAGCTTCTCTCCGAGAGCCACACGTGTGACATCTTTGTGCACACAGGTAGAAAGATGCCCACGCCTTCATTCTCTACCATGTATAAGGTGTGTTTGTGTGTGTTTAAACACTAAATACAGTGGAACCCCGACTTACGATTACCCCGTTTCACAAATAATTCAAGTTACAAAGGCACTGAACGGCAATACTTCTGCCCGTGTTACGGCAAAATGCCCGAGTAACGAAATCCGCTGGCTCTGATTGGCTGAGCCTACAATGCCCACAATGCCTTCTGAATCATGTGACAACCCCTTGGCTTCCGTACTTGCGCTTCGCTGTCCACTTGAACGGCGTATTGTTGTTCTAGTTAGCAATTAGCCTATAGCCTATCGTTCAGCATCACCTCACTCAAAACGTGCAATGGGTGCTTCGACTTACGAAAGACCCTCTGGAACGGATTAATTTCCTAGGTCGGGGTTCCTCTGTAGTTGTTTGTGTTTTTAAATAAATGACACAGAAGGAACATCTGGGACGAATCTGGGCTCGTTCTGGTGATTACAGCTCAGCTTTGTCAGAACTGCTGGAAAAACTAAAAGTCGGTCTGTGGAGAAATGAGACTTGGACCATGTTTACTCCAAACTCTCATCTGTATGTGGAAAAGCAAACAAAGCAAAATATTCACAGAAACTGAGGAAAGGAAGCTCATCTAGAATCAAGAATAAAAAGCAAAGAACAAGTTTGGAACATCGATTATGTATAAATATGGACACACTAGGGGTGGGCGGTATAAACGGTATACGATAGAAACGATATAAATTTGGCCAACGATAGAGATTTTGACTATACCGCTCTACCGCGATAGCGCATGTTGATGATGTCATCAAGCTGTGCCTGTTTTGGTCAAAAGAATTGCAGCGGCTAAAAACAGCATCATCTGCAAATTATGCCAGGCGACAGTAATAGCAAAGAGATGAAGCAATTTTGGAATATGGGGAAAACCAAAAACTGCGCTTCCTCTACTTCCGTAACATTGATTCATTAACCCTTTAAGACCGACCATAGAACCAAGTCTGCCAGAGCTTATATTATATTTTTACATGCTGTGGAGCCATTTCTGGGAGCATTTCAAGCTTCATAGCTTATCAAAGTCGTACTAAAACATTTTTTAATAGATTTCTGTGCGCCGTTTGCCACATAAAATCAGTTCGAGGTCAGTAAGCACAACCAGAATTCATACATAAGGCGTACTGATGATTTTTGAGAAAATTAAAGGAGAAAATTAAGTGCGCCTTATACTGTGTAAAACAAGGGCGTAGATTTGGTTTTGGCGTTGGTGGGGACGGATGATTCAACCACCGAACCCTGCCCTGTTTCTGTTTTTGTCCTTTTTGTTTTTGCTTCTTAATAAAAAGAGGAGAAATATACTTGCCTACATATCCTATTCTACGTGCTTATAAACCATTTAAAATCACAATTCATAGTTTTATATGTGAATTATATAATGTTAAGTTACTATTAAACAAATGACTGACTAAGTATTTCAGGCTTTAGTTTACTTCAGCCATGGTAGAGAATGAAGCCCTATCAGGTATCATACAAAAATAAAAATGGCTTCAAATACAGTCGTGACAATAAAAGAATATGACTTTAAGGACTTAACAGCATTACTTCAGTTACACCAACATCTCTGACACATCAGCACTAAGGCAACACTGAGTGACCTGCTGGTTTTTGTCCATAAAACTACTCGTCTAAGATTACCACAAAGTAAAAGATCTCTCAGCAAAATTATGCAACATTTTAGGCACAGTTGCCCCGATCAACTCAGCGAGCTGGGATTTTTTATTCTCAACATGAACTACTGTTACAGCAACAGACATGGACTACATGTCCCACACAACAACTCAATGTCCACTATGTGAAGCAGCCAAACACGTGCCTGCTCCTCTCGTTAACTGAGATAAACTGCTGGCATGTTTGTTTTACATCTATACTGTCCAGTGTCTCCTGGTGGACACACAGCAGCATTGTTTAAATTTGAATCATTGTTGACCTTAGCCCTGTTTTTAGTCTTCTGAGTGCACTGAAGCTTCTTTCAGCCTCAGTACCTGCGTTTTATCCTCAGATTACAATTATTATTCTGTGCTTGATGTGCCTCACCTTTGGCCCTGGCTCTTCCCCTCCCTCTGACTGCACTAGGACATATTGCCACCTGATAAAATGACACATTGATTCGTGCCATATAAAAAGTGAGACATGTCAATTCAGATTCTTTGTCAAACATACACTAATGAATCAATTTACGTCAGCAGCCTAACAATTGTCATGATAATAAATACTAGTTAATCTATAGCACCAAACCATCAGTCAGTCACCTGTGACCTCGCCTCTTCACCTCTGAGCTACAACATGGCAGAGCTGCCTCTGTCACCTGATGAATAACAGTCAGACACTCCACATACATGCAGTCACACATGTGCTTCAAATACAGGCATGAACCAACAAGTCATCCTCCAATTCCACCTGTGATCTTGTGTCACCATTACTCTCTGAGCTTTGTGTTGGTTCTTCTGTCACCTGACCAAAATGACTCCAAGAACGCATCAACGAATCATCCAGGAAGTCACAGAAGAACCCAAAACAACATCTAACCACCTGCAGGCCTCACTTGGCTCAGTAAAGGTCAGAGGTCATCATTCTTCAGTTAAATCAGACTGAGATGCATCAGCGTGACCTTAATGCTGGAAAAACCTCCAATGTGTCTGAATTCAAACAATCCTGCAAACATGAGTGGACTCAGGTCAGGGACTGAGGTCACACCATCCACCTGTCAGTCAAAGCGGCCACGCTCCTGCAAACCTAATAAGGTGAGTTATAACAATCTTCTTCCTCTGTACAGGTGTTGTGAAGGGGAGAATAGTTCTGTGGCTGTGAACATGTTTATTTCTGCTGCAAACAAGTCCCTGCTGGAGCCTCTGGTGGACACTAGAGGAACTGCAGTTTCTGCTGCACTTGGCTTCTTCTCTTGGCTCAGCTGTAAACATTTAAAGTGCCCACAGAACAGAGATGACTGCTCACCAAGTGTTTCCTGTGATCCCGCCTTCAGCCGAGCAGCTGGACGCTTGCAGAGACATTCACGATCCAGAGAGAATATTTGTTTGATCTAATCCACAGTCAGGACGTGTCTGTGTGACACTGGAGCCTCGCACCAGCATGTTTTTGAGGCCCAGCCAATCAGAAGAAAGTGTGGGATGCTAAAACAGCTTGTTTCGGTCTCAGAAAAACATAACAAAGGATTATTTTAAACCATGAATCATGCACAGCTACTCTAGGAGGGTAAAATAAAAGTATCAAGCTTGAAAGGACCAGAGTTGATCCACTTTAAAATAGGTGGTAAAAATACTCCTCGTATTTGGCATCCTGTTATATAACAGCTTTATTCTCATCTCAGCTAAAATAAAAAGAATAGCTCGTGTTGACATTTTAACCCCTGAATTAAAGACTTGATTATGTTTGGAAAAGTCGGTGCGACAGAGAAGAATGTGTGGCAAACTGAAGCGTGTGTCTGCAGGCACTAATCTCATTACAGACACACACTGACAAAGTGCTGTTGCTGCCATTAATCACACCCTGCATGTTTCGCTTGGTTTTTCATTCCCATATTTGCATCTTCCAACATTTCTACTGCCTGGTTTGGTTCTCATTGTTCTTTTACACGTAACAGAGTTTAACAGCCACCATGGAGCCTGTCTCAGGTTTACAGTCCAGCAAAGGGAGTGCTCCCTGGTCATGTTTGGACAGTTTTTTATTTATTTGTGAAGTAAATGTCTCTGTGAAGGTTCTCAGTCATGCAGCTCTTCGTAGTCCAAGGAGCTCGTAAGGAAAAGCGTCTGGACTCCTTTAAGTTGCCTTGAAGACGTTTCATCTGAGAAGCTTCTTCAGTTCTATAAGCGACTGGTGGAAAGTCCCAGATGGACACGATCAGACCAAACAGCCACTTCGTAAACGCTCGACACAACATCCAAGAGCCACCTCTGTCCATCTGCATCTGTAGGTCAAAGGTCACTCTTTGAGGACACCAATGTTCACGTGTTGGACAGAGAAGACAGATGGTTTGAAAGAGGAGTGAAAGAAGCATCTTTCAGAACAGAGGGCGGGGCTTACAGCACCAACTCTCTGCCATCTATAATCCAGTTCTGAGATCCTTCCCAGACGCCTTAACGCCCACTCACATCCTGGGCCATCTGACCTCAGGAAATCACATGATAAGGTGGGGCCAGGTTTCACAGTGGGTTCACCTGAAACCTTGGCTGATTGTGACCCACACCTGTTTTCACACCTTGGCTCGTGTGATTAGGCAGAGGATCATTAGGGGGTCCATGACCCTCTTGGGGGGACACTCCCACAGGGATTAAATCTGGGACTCTCCACCAGTCGCTCTAAGAACTGAAGAAGCTGCTCAAGGAAAGTTAAAGAAGTCCTGACACTTTTGTTGCCAAGCTCCTTAGACTGTGAAATAAACAGCTGTCACAACAATAAAGGTGAAGTATAGGGTGAGTGATATCTTATAGTCCATGAACTCAGTCTGCTCACGAACTCTGAGATTTTGTATTTAAGGGACACGATTTTTGGACATTTTTCATCCAGCTTTTATTGACCAATCACGATGAGCCAAACAGACAGGTGGGATATGATGTAATCATGAAATCATCAAAGCAAGAATAGGTGTGAATGTATTTTGAGCTTTCTCTGATCCACACAAGCACACATACAGTATGTGAATGTGTGTGTGAATAGTAAGGCGCTATACAAATACAGGCCATTTTACATACAGGCTCAGTTATGTGAATGCGCCCCACCTCAGCACGCTTCTGCACCAGTTTCAACCCTCAGTGATAATTACGTCACGTGAACACATACTATAACCTGCAGAACACGGAGCTTCAGTGTTTTTCTGTCCTCCTGTTTTTCCCAGTCACTCGGTCTGAGCATCTTATCTGTACCTGAACGCTCGACATGAAATTACTCCCTGCAGCCCAGGCGGGAATCAATAATTGATTACTGCAATTCAGCAGTGACACATCTGCTGCTCAAGCAAACACACAGAATGAACAAATGTGTCGGGACCACAGAGAGGAGCAGGTCTCTGCTCCCAGCTCCTATAACTTTTAACAGGTTCTATGAGTCTTTGGTTATTGATCCTCACCCGACCGATCGAACCTGGAACAATCCTCTTGCACTTTGTTGTGGCTCCAAACATGGCATGGTCACAATGTGCACAGACGTCCATCTCTTACATGTTGCCCATTGGAGCACCCTTGGCCCCCCCATCCCTGAGCCTGAGATTTAAAGTCAGCCTCATGCATGGGAGTAAAACCTGACTGTCCACACTGAAAACCGAAGACATTTAAGACGTGAAGGGGCTTTAATCCCCCAAAGCTGTATCCCATGTGGCTTCATTTACAGAGCCTGCAGCAGACTTTATACTGTGTCCTCCAGCTGCTGTGACACCTGCCAGAGCTGCAGACATAAACAAAGAGGCCAGGGCACCGCCAACCATCCAGGTATGAGGCCGGAGGGAAATGAGCCCAAACAAACAGGTATGTTTGTGTTTGCTTGTCCCTGCGTGTGACAGAGCGTGGACGATGGGTTTACAGGATGTGACAAGAGCCCAGATGCACAATCAGCAGGACGCGCTCTGAGGAACAATCAGCGCTGACCTGAAGAGGGCGGCCGGCGCTGGCGGGTCGATGGGAAGTATCTGAGCCAGACACGCGTGCAGGAGTAGCGGTCCTGCGAGTCTCACTGAACACGTCAGGCGTTCATGTTAAAGAACTGCAGGCTGGAAACGAACAGATGCACGCTAACTGCTGCGGAGAGCGAGACAAACAGCACGCGAGTAATCTCTGTCGGCTGCGTGGGTAGTCGTGCTGAAAAGCCTCGCAGCTCAATAATAATAAGCAGCTGTTATCGGCACGGCAATGAGGGTGACATTCGGAAGCGAGTCACTTGGTATCTTTGAGCTAATGAAGTGGAATACTTCACATTTAACAGGAATATATTAGTACGGCCTGCAGGGAAGTGGACTGGATTCAGAAGAACTTGTGAATACTGATGAGTCTCTGCTGAGATGTGTGTGCGCCTCATTTATCTTTAAAGGATGTGAATGTATTTGGCTGGTTATACGTTCAGAATGGAGGGCAGGGAGGCCACGGGTGAATCACACTGATCTAAATAAACTATGACGAATGATCGGTCACAACCACGTCCCTTATAGTCCTCGCACACCTCACAGGTTCCAGCTGGATCTCTGAACGCAGTCAAACTGAGTGAAATGAGTGGATCTCTTTGAATGGTCTGAATATGAAAAAGAGGAGCATCAGAGAACCTTTATCACCTCCTTAAAAGGATAAAGGATGGAGGGAGCTTCATGGATTCATGCATCCACAGCATGGCACCACCCAACCTTCCACGTGTGTGATAGAACGGTGCAGATCAGCTAAACGTGTGCTTTCCGTTGTTTTCAACACTTAAGTTGCACAGCTGTGAGCATCTGTGCAGCAGCTTTACAGAAAGTCTCCAAATCAACATCAGGAGCTAAATTAAAAGGATTAAAGCTTTGCTCCTGTTCATTTTCCCACCAATCAATTAGTCTTTACTTTGTCGGCTCAGACAGGCATGAAGAAGAAGTGCTTTCAGCAGAGATGAATCCCTGTGCTCGATTTGGCACAGACTTCACACCTGATGTCCTTCCTGGCACAGCCCTCCCATTTATCCGGGCTGTGACCAAAGAGGAACTCATAGTAAATTATATATTAGCCTATAATCTGTGAAACATGCCAAACATATGGCTCATGAAAGATATCGAGTCATTTTGAAGACAGAATATTGCTGTCAGATCAGAGAGACGTTTGCATTCATCCAGGTAAAAACATCTCTCTGAGATTAAAAACATCCTTTACTGAAGCGATTTGGCCGAGAGGCAGCATAACTGTACTCTAATGATATTTAGGGCCAAACAGGCGTGCACACGCATAAGGATAGCTGCAGGACAGCTTCCACCCTGAAGATGGGTTTGTGTCTCCTCCCAGTCAGAAACTGGCCTTTTTATGTGTTAAGTGAATGTGATGGATGGAGGGAATTTACTGCTGTCACAGGAATCCTAAACTAAGGGGAGGAAAGGAGCTGGACCATCTGTCCAGCAGGAAAATATCATAGCCATAATTTATTTATATAGCACTTTAAAAATAACACAAGGCCAACCAAAGTGCTGTACAGCAGAAATATAAAAAGAATAATCAAAGAATAATAAATACAATAAAATAACTGTCAGTTACCCACTGAGTCAAAGGCCAGTGAGTAAAAATGAGAAAAGCTAACAGGCAGAGGAAGAGCGTCCAAAGCGTCGGGGTCACAGTAGAGGACGCTCGCTCCAAGTTTCAGCCGTGATCGAGGGACTGAGAGCAACAACTGCTCAGCTGAGCGAGCGAGGGGGACACGGCGCCAGACCATTTCAGGATTTAAAAACCAGTAAAAGGATTTTAAAATACATCCTAAATTCAATTGGAAGCCAGTGTAAGGAGGCCAGAACCAGAGTCCTATGCTCAGATTTTCTTTTACCAGTTAAAAATATACAAACGTGTTATTTTATTTCATTTGATGAGCTCTGTATTTTTAAGTTTGGACCCTTGGAGCTGCTGAAACAACACGGTTAGAACACGTAGTTTCAGGTCAACATACAGCTGCTGTCCTGTAACTTAATCAGTGTTTTCATTCAGTTTCAGCTCCTAACGTTCCTGTTGCTACAGGGAACACCTGGACCTTCCACATCTGCTGCTCCCTCAGCCTCTGGTACTTCTCTGCTCCATGCTGCGATTGTTGCATCTGTCACAACAGCTGCTCCTCTGCAGCTGTGTCAGGTGGTCAGCAGCTGCTCGTCTGTGTGGAACTAGTGGTGTCTCCCATCGGGACCTGGGTACTTGTAGTCTATACGAAGATGTTCTTGTTCGCTCTCAATTCAGTTCAACTCAATTTTATTTATACAGCACCAAATCCCAACAACAGTCGCCTCAAGGCGGTGGATCCTACAATAATACATACAGAGAAAAACCCAACAATCACACGACCCCCTATGAGCAAGCACCATCTCAGGTGGTCGTCTTCCTGATGTTTTCATGGATGCTCCGAGTTTCATTCTGAAAACTACAGCTCGCTTTGAAAGGAAAAAGAAAAGTTTAGTGCAAAAACAAAGAGATTGTCTTCATGCACGCTCAGTAATCCAAGTAAAGAAATCCCAAAACGCGTCTCACTCGGGGGACATTTCATCAGTTTCACTCTACTCACTTTATACAGCATGCTTCATTCATAAAGCCACTCTTTCTAACATTCACAGATGAACACATTGGAGAGCAACTCGGGGTTCAGTATCTTGCCCAAGGGTGCAGCCAAAGATCGAACCGCCAACCTTCTGATTAGCAGGTCACCTGGTTTACCTGCTGAGCTACAGCCAAAGAGAGAGACGACTCGTGCAGAAAAGCCAGAATGTAATATCCTATATGAGGACATACTGACAGGAAGTTAGACCATAAATGCCCCATCAGTGTTCAAAGAATCATCTACCTGAAGCTGAGGTATTGATTATCTGTTCCCACATATTGGCCTGCTCGATTACAGCTGCAGAAAGGAACAGATTTCTTAATGAATGTTTGTTGCTCTCTTTGTCAGGATTAAACCATCACTCAGCTCACAGAAAGGAAAGGCGGCTTAAAAGAGGTCCAAGCAGAGATCCAGATACATCCACAAGTGCTGAACTCGTGTGACCCGTTTGCTTCTAAGTAACAGTATATGTGTCAGACACTGTGTAATACTCGTGATTTTAACTGGACCCTACAAAGCTTCACAGTGTTGACTTTACCAAACGTCTAATGGTGAGATGTGCAGTCATTGTTTAAATTCAACAATCTGAGCAATCAGATACTGAAGAGGCCGGAAATGTGGCGTCATCTCCAGAGGGAAGTAATACAAGGAATGATGGACCGAAAGCTTTCGATCAACCTGTTTCTCTCACTCAGGAAGTGATGTGGTAACAGCTGTGTTTACACACCACATATTTAAATGCAACTGGGCTTTATTTGTCAAGAGCACATTAGCTCACTAAAAATGCTAACTAGCTAGTGTTGCTGGGTGCTAACATTTTCACAAGCTAACGTGAGATAGTGCGGCTACGTGCAGTGATGCTAGAATTACCCATGTTAGCACACTCAGAGGATCCGGGGCCGCTTTATGTGTCTTTAACCAATCAGAGAGTTTAACGAGCTCCTTATATCAACTCACATTTTTACTTTGCAATGTTTTGTCTCCACAGACTAAAAGGCTAAATGGAGAAGCTAGCCCAATCCATATTAGGAAACACAGAGAGGAAGTGGAACTGGAAAAATGTAATTTAAGACGACAAATAAGATTTCTTACTGACATCTCAAAAAAGATTTTTTAGTTCCCACTGTGATGACCGCTTTATTAAATGAAGTCGTTTAATCTCTCACTAAAGAGAAGACATGAAAAGTGGTTAAAGTGCAGCTTCTCACTTTCTGAATAAACTTCTGTGTTAAATCAAAACAGCTCCTGAAGAAAATATAATCTGATCAAACATTATACAGCTTTAAATAATTGTTCAGCTTTAAAGTTACTGTGCAACTGTGTAATAAAAATGTGCTCACGACTTTGGCCTTGAGAGCGATAAGAAGCGATCGCCTCATCCTGCAGGTGCAAGATATCTGCAAGCGAAGAGACTAGAACACCCAAGGCCGATTTCCTTTTATGGAGTTGTTTTTCTGCTAATGCAGCACTTTCCTCACAACCCCCTCCTGTAAGTTTTAGAGAATATATACCCATCCTCACAGCAAATCTTGGGAATCTCCTGATGTGAGCTGTGTTGAGAGGTTGTCTCTGTCTCAATAAAAGTTCACTGATTCCCCATCTGCCGCAGGTGTCCGGTTGTCTTCATTCTCCGCCAGCCTGGTTAAGTCAATTCCTCCTTAACATCTAAAAGAACCTATTTAATGAAGGAAGACGGGTTCACTTTGTGTTTAATATTATTCTATTGCTGTTGTTGTTTTTTTTGTATCCTTCAATTGGCGTCACGAACAGGATCCGCTCCAGGTCAACTGGAACGGATGGGAGGACTTCGGCCGTGGTCTGAGTGAACGGAGTTTGGACAAAAGCTGTGTGCACACAAAAACAAGGTAAGCAGACCTTTTATTTCTGCTATATTGAACATTATAAAAATACTTAGTGTCCAAACTCCTAGTAATTCATAACCAAAATTGTCTGGCTTACTTAAGGCTTGTTGAGAATCAGACAAGTGAATAAGAAATAAGTGAATAAGTGAATAAAGATAAGAGTGAACTGAGGTCTGACCACGGTTGCAGCCGACGGGTTGCTCTCCGGTGTCGGATACATACCTCAGTGCAGGTCTGGGACCTTGAAAGGGTTTATTAGTAACGCCTTTCTAAACAAATTAAAAGGTTAAAGGCCTTGAGAATATTTTTTAGTAATATTCTCTAAACTACAGAAGGGTTAGGAAGGCCCAGAGGACTTTATTAGAAAAGATCCTCTAAAACTTAAAAAGGAGAAGTACTGGTTGGAGTCCAAAGGAGGGGTCCCTTTGATCAATAGGAGAAAACGGATCTCTTCTTAAAACCCCGATGATTTTAGTGTTTTAAATGTTTTGATGTTCTGTTTGATATTGGACACACATAAATACACGCTGAATGCTTGCTGTGGAACACTGGGCAGGACAGTTTGGTTCTCCGTTGTTCACAGATTACACAATTAAAGGAACTAGGTTCCTCTTTTGGTTAAAATAATACACCACACATAGAATTTTTTTACACATTTATTACATACATAAGGAGGGTAATGAGTGACTGCAGGTAATGTATGAAGTGTGAATGAGACGTGTGAACAAGGTGACAACCAACTAGCACCCCTATCAGGAAGCTCTAGGCAAGGTTACCCGCCAGACTCCGGTTTGGTAGAAGCTTGGTAACACCTGAAGGGATATTTCAGTGCTGACTCACCTTTAAAGCAGCGCCCCAGCTGTTAGTGCCTAACAGAGGCAGAAACCCAGCTGGCCCAAATTCTCCTTTAAAATCAATAAAAGAACACTCCTCCATTGACAGTAAAATGGATGGAGAATTAGATCGAGAAACTAATGATGATGGTTGGGGTCCCGGTGTTATTCTTAGCACATTGGGAGAACAATTAACATGTGTTGAGACAGTCATCAACTCCACACACCAGCCTAAAGAAGCAAAAAAGCAGAAAGAGTCATTGAGGAAAACAGCTGAAAGGTTAATGAAAGAAAAGGGAAAGGACGAGGGGAGTAGTGGTAACTGGGGAATAATTTGGCAGAATAAGGCTATGCAGGCAAAAGAGAAAGAGGAAGAAGCCAACTCAGCAGCAGCAGGTGCAGGTGTGATGAGCGGGGTGAGACACAGAAAGGAAGCAGATAAGCACGCAGGCCGCAAAGCTAAATTTAATCACTGGGTGTGTTTATGGGAAACTGCAAAACCACACATGAAGAAAAATAGGTCTCAGCCACCTCCCTATTCTGCCTCAACTCCTCCCTCAGCAGGCATATATCCGGTACTTAATATCTCTGGTGGAATAATGACTATTGGAGAAGAACCGCCCGTAGCTCCAACTCCCATAGATACCAAGCATTTTTGCCCAGGGAGCTCCTCTCTGTCGGCGACATCCTCAGCTAGTAGTAGAGCCCCCTCTTCTATGTCCCATTGTTTTGGAACCGGATCTGAGGGCCTAACTGACCCCCCTGCGAGCACACCATTTGCGGTTCGAATGAACAGACAGGAACCCACTGAACAACAATTAGCTGATCAAGAAGCAGCATTACGCAGCTGCTTAAATGAACATAGGTCAGTGGTCCAGGTGAATAATCGTGTTGCGTCAGCCCCTCTTTCCCGGTCCAACCCCTTTGCCAGCACTCCTGTCGCTGTTAAAGGAGATCTGACCGCTACTGCAAAAACTGAGCCTGGCACTTCACCAAATGTCACAGTTACCATGTCTTTGGTGGGCCGTCAGGATCCGGAAACACAGATGAGTTTAGCCCACGTTTTTGCTGACACTGCTACCCCACCAGGCGGGGAAGAAACTGAGGATACTGATGATGAACTCAGTGACCTTAACAATACACCCCCCTCTACCCCTCCCAGTTTAGGATATCAGACTAGATCTAAGGGCCCTGTGCCTCAGCCTCCAGGCATATTTCCCCTGGTCCAGACTAAAGCGCAACGTAGACCAGTGTATCAACCTTATTCATTCGGAGATGTCCAGGCCCTAGTGGACAAACTCCCTGACATAACGGAGGGAGGGAATGCCTGGTTGGCTGGTTTGGATAAATACACAGCTGGACAGGACCTCGCACTGGGAGATTTTAGAGCTATTATAACTAGGTGCACATCCCGATCTCAGGCAGCGGACCTGGAACAAAATGCGGGTACTACCATGCATGAGAACGAGGTGCCACTAATGCAGGCCTTGAGGTTTATTGGACCGGCCCTGCGCAAACAATTCCCACCCAAAAATCAAGGCACCTTACAGAAATTTAAATGGGAGGGAAAGCAAAATCCCACCCATTATCTAAATCAGGCTGTTGAAGACTGGGTGAACCATACAGGTCATCACCCCAGTAGGACTTGTTCACAGAGCATGTGGTTTAGAAGGGCGGTGCTGAGGGGCATTCCGGAGTCAGTAAGCCAGAAAATGGAGGACAATCCTGATTTGCAGGACTGTGACTTTGCAATCTGGAAGAAACATTTGATTTTTAATCTTAACAAAGTGCAGATTAAGTCTGATGATAAAGCGGAGAGCGTCGAAGATTTACAGTTGCAACTGTTGAAGGTTCAGCTGCAGAAAGCTAAAAACGACCTGGGTGGAAAAGGTGACAAGCCTAAAAAGCAGCGGTTACTTTTACAACAGATCAATTACAGTGGTACATGATGTCTGATGAGGCAGCTCCCCATGTGTCACTGGCCTTACATCCTGGACACCAGGCTAAGGAGCTGGGTGGAATGGTTAAACGTTCCCTTGCGGCCACTGACTGGACACCTACAAAACTCCCACAGGTTTTGTTTTCTCCATCTACCAAGACATACCAAATTTTAAATGATTGCTTTAATTCCTCAACACTGCAACATGGAGTGGTCAGCGGGTCACATGGAAGAGAACACACAGACCACTGTGATGCTGCGCCTTTACTCGACTCTCTTCCAGATTGTTTGTGGTCCCTTGGACCCACAGATGTAGGTTTAGTTGATGTGGAGCCAGTCTCTTTTCAACTGTCATCTGCTACCCCTTTGTGGCAGCCTCAGTACCCACACAGACCGGAGGCTGAGGCTGGGATTGCAGAAACAATTTCTGGTTTGGTCACTGCCGGTGTCTTGGAGCCCTCCTGCTCTAAGTGGAACACGCCCATCCTACCCGTTGAGAAAAAAGGCACGGGGAAGTTCAGAATGGCACATGATTTGAGAAGGATTAATGCCTTACTTGGCACTCCTACTTTGCCTGTGCCTAATCCTTATGTTGCCTTGACCAACCTCCCACCATCTCATGCCTGGTTCACCTGCATTGACTTGGCTAATGCCTTTTTCTGCCTCCCACTTCGTGAGTCACTGCGTGACATTTTCTCATTTACATTTAGAGGCCGACAATGGCGTTACACTCGCTTACCACAGGGATTTGCCCTCTCCCCAGGACTGTTTAATCAGTGTTTGAAAGAACTTTTACAAACCAGCCCACTACCATCTGACTGTATGTTAATACAATATGTGGATGACCTTTTGCTGTCTGCCCCCACGGCTGACATCTGTTTGGAGGCCACCAGAGTGGTACTTCACCACCTGGCCAACACAGGTTTTAAAGTGAGCAAAAACAAACTACAGATTGCAAGAAAACAGGTTTCTTTTCTAGGCCGCATGGTCTCACAGTCCGGTATTTCCTTGTCCCCAGAACACAGGAACTCCATTTTGCACCATCCAAAACCTCTAACTGTAAAAGACATGTTGTCATTTTTGGGCCTGACTGGTTACAGCAGGACCTATGTCCCAGACTATGTTGGCCTTACTTCCCCTTTGCGCGTTTTGGTAAATGAACAAGGCATGAGAAACCTCTCTGCTCCCCTCTCATGGACTACAGAAACAGAACAGGCGTTTATAAAGTTAAAACAACAGCTTTCTGTCGCCTCTGACCTTGCTGTGCCAGATTATGCTTTGCCTTTTCATCTTGATGTTTCTGGAACTGGAACCCATATCAATGGTATCCTGTTCCAGAAAAAAGGGGGAGAGAGAAAAGTGTTGACATATGTAAGCGTAATGCTTGACAACACTGAAAAACGCCACCCACCGTGCACACAACACGTTTCTGGACTTGCAAAAATCATTCAGAAAACAGCACACATAGTGATGAACCACCCACTAAAAATTTTGACATCACACAGTGTGGTGGCCTACGTCTCCTCACAGGCCTTCACACTCACTTCACTCAGGCAGAGACGCCTCAGTACCATTTTGGAAGCACCACACATCACCTACTCACATGAAGGCATAAACATGGCTGATCACATGGGATCAGGGGAACCACATATGTGTGAAGAGGTTGTGCAGGTACAGGAGAAAATCAGGCCAGATTTGCAGGCAGAACCTCTAATGGATGCAGAAAAAGATTGGTTCACAGATGGATGTTGTTTCAGAACTGAAAGTGGAATGTTGAAGGCTGCATGGGCAATAGTGGAACAGACAGACATGAGATGGAAAACAGTGAAAGCAGAGCAGTTGACAGGACAACAGTCCGCACAGAGAGCTGAACTGAGAGCGGTGATTGAAGCCTTAAGGATGGGAAAGGGACAGAAAGTGAATATATACAGTGATTCAGCTTATGCTGTGGGAGCAGTGCATGTGGAGCTCAAGCAGTGGCTAAGAGCTGGTTTTTTGACAGCCAGCGGAAAGCCTATTAAACATGAGATAGAAATGAGGGAATTAGCGGAAGCACTGTTGTTACCTGTTAAGGTGGCAGTGGTAAAATGCAAAGGACACAGTGCCGGATTGGACTTAGTGGCATTAGGTAACAAACAGGCCGACTTAGTAGCTAAGCAGACAGCTGGTTACTTACCCTCCCTGATTATGGTAATGGACCCAGAAGCCACACCCCCTCCAGAAAGACCACCCATACAACTGGGCCTAGCCACAATCAGAGAGTTACAGGACAAAGCCAGCCCCCAGGAAAAATCATTATGGGTAACAAGAGGGGCCACAAACACAGATGTTTGGCGTGGCCCAGATGGAAGGCCCATTCTACCGCCAGGGGTCAGACAGACAGCAATGGAAGAGGCACATGGAGTGGGGCATGTGGGACCTGCACAAATGATGAGGAACTTAGCCGCCTGGTGGCACCCTTATCTAAAAGACATGACAAAATACATGGTTAAAACCTGTAAGGAGTGCAACCAATTTGGAATCAAGCCCGCCTTCAAGCCAATAGCAGGGTACTTCCCCATCCCACTTTGCCCAGGGAAAGAAATAATCATTGATTACACAGACATGGTGGACAGAGTAGGTAGTTACAGGTACCTGCTGGTGGCTGTGGATGCATTTTCAGGTTGGCCAGAAGCCTGGCCGACAGCAAGTGAAAACAGTGGAACTGTGGTGAAGTGTCTGATTAATCATTATATACCACAGCATGGGTTTCCCGAGGTCATAAGGTCGGACAATGGTTCACATTTCAGGAACCACGATCTGCAGAGGGTTGAAGCCGCATTAGGTTTGAAACATAAGTTTGGCTCAGTTTACCACCCCCAATCCCAGGGGAAAGTGGAAAGGATGAATCAAACTCTAAAAACTAAATTGGCTAAAATCTGTGCACAGACCAAATTAGATTGGGTTAAGGCATTGCCTCTTGCATTAATGTCCATAAGATGCTCAGTAAATCAAACCTCTGGTTACACTCCATTTGAGTTGGAGCATGGCAGGCCTTTTCCTGGCCCCTCCTCTCGCCTGTTAATGTCGGATGAAGCTGATTCAGACCTCGATCCGAGGACATATTATAACATGCTCCGCAGTTTTGTTGCCCAGTATTCCTCACAGGTCGCTGAAAGAAACCAGCAAGAGCTGAAAGAGGCGGCTACACCTGGAATGGACTACGTCCTCCTGAAAGTCACAAAGAGAAAGTGGGCTGAGCCTCGCTGGACAGGCCCTTACCGCATAACAGAGCGGACCTCCCACGCTGTCAGGCTCGAAGGGAAAGGTGACACCTGGTTTCATTACACACAGTGCGCTGCTGCCACCGAACCAGGAAGAACCTTGAGAGAGGTGCAGAAGGACCTGTCAGAAGGAGCTGCAACAGCATCACCAACCACTTGAGGGAGCCAAAACTCAACCTACAAGCCGGCTGGTTACAAAAGGGGGTGTTCTTCATACTGAACTAAACATTTTTATTTTTCTATTTTTAACATCTTTTATGACTTTGCTTTTATATTGGCTTGAGTTTTTAAGATTTACATTTTACATTGCAATAGTTTTAACCGCTGAAAGCTCATTTAAAGTTGTGTCACTGATACTTTTTGTTGCTCTTTAACTCCTAGAACACGCCCTTGGCGAGGTGGGGGGAACTGGACCACCTTTCTGTGCCCCATCATCCTCTATTAGAAGACATCCAAGCTAAGTAAACATGTCTTGGCCCTTTCCCCCTGAAATGACAGGCAGGCAAAGATGTTGCGTCTTTGTTTGCTTCCTGGCCCTGGGTCTCATTCCCATTGGCATAATCCTGATCTGTGAAGGGCCCCCGAAACTTCTGACACCTTCAAGTTCAAAAGCTTCGCCCCCTTCTGACAGTCCCAATCTGACAAATGTAGCCCCTAGGGTCTTGCCCACCACTTCCTCTCCAGTTTTGCCCACGCCCGATCCATTTAGAAAGAAACGAGACACGGTTACCTCCTGTACCCCAAGTACGACTAGAATGATTACTCTCTGTGTCCCCAACAATAAAAGTTGGGTAGTCGAAATAGATTTCGCTAGCTTCCCAGTCACTCCCGTCACCAAAGACCAAGGGGGGGATCTTTTTAACCTTGCAGTACATCTCTCCTCCTCAGTGTGGTATATAACCCTGGGAGGTTGGCATCAGTGGAAGTGGTCCAGTTTAGTGTCAGAAACGGACCTCGATTGGTCCAAGCACTCTAGGGGTCAGGCTTTGCACTGGAGAAACCAAAATATGCTCAGAATAGCAAAAAAACCGGATCTTTCAGGCTTAATTTTTACCCTAAAGGATCTGGCCTTGACCTCCTGTCAACAATTTATACTTGCCCCTTGGACTGATCGCACCGCCCTGTATTGGCAAATGGAAATATGCCCTAGCGTTGGTGCAGCTCCAAGCCCTGTAGTTAAAGATGATAATCCCACCTTTAATGGCCCTCCGGTGACATATACAAACGGGGGGAGAAACGGCCGAATACGCATTGTAGACACAAATAAAATGTCTAAAGATGACCTCTTCCAAATTCTAACCGGTATTTCTGGAGCAACAAACAACTGGTTACTACTAGCTGAACAAGCTGCTGACAAGACGGCTTCCGACTGCATAGTGTGTATGGGAGCCCGCCCCACTTTAAGAGTGGTACCGGCGCCAGTCAATAGTGCATGCCTCCTGCATCTTATGAACAATACAAAACGAGGTCATTGCTCATATCTGGAAAACCACTTTCCTAAAACTCAACGCTCGGTCTCTAATAAACCACCTTTCTTTTCTTCAGATGTAGCTGTGAACAATTTCACTTGTATTAACCTGACTGGCAATGCAGTAAAACTAGGTAGCTTGAACTCTTCTTGGTGCACTGAGATGACGGTTATGAAACCAAACTTCCGACCTACGGCTAGGGCTGATTTGTGGTGGTGGTGTGGCAATAACAAGTTATATGATGGTTTCCCTCGGGATGCGTCAGGTCTTTGCGCTCTCATAACTCTTATTTTACCTGTTTTAGTCACTCCAGTAGATCTCTCTATAGAAGTACACGAAGTTGGCCTCCCATCCTCCTCTGAACGCCGCTCTAAACGTTCTCTAATCCCAGGTTCAGCTCATAATCCAACCTATATTGATGCTGTAGGTATACCCAGTGGGGTCCCCGATGAATATAAACTGCGAGACCAGGTTAAAGCAGGATGGGCCTCGATACTTTGGATGGTTGAAATAAATGCGAATGTAGACAGAATTAACTACATTCACTTTAATGTGCAACTGTTGGCTAATTACACTCGAGATGGTTTTGAAGCTGTGCATGCACAGTTATCTGCCACTTCCCTAATGGCTTTCCAAAACAGGGTCGCAACGGATTTTCTCCTCGCAGAAAGAGGCGGAGTCTGCAGCCTTTTTGGTCAGGAGTGTTGTACCTATATCCCCAATAACACAGCTCCTGATGGTTCCCTCACTAAAGCTATTACTGGTCTCACAGCTCTTACTGTTAAAATGAAGGAACACTCGGGCGTTCATACTGCCATGTGGGACTCTTGGCTTAACATGTTTGGCAAATATAAGGCCCTTGTAGCTTCCATCCTAGTTTCCATCTCAGTTTTTGTTGCTGTCCTAGTCACCTGCGGTTGCTGTTGTATTCCATGCATTCGATCCCTCTTCCAGAGACTGATTGTTACAGCTCTCACTCCTGAGGATAAGGATCTCGCCCGGCAGATGCCTTTATTGGCTAGTCAACTTCCCACCTCCTCGCCAACGGATGATGAAAACTCTGATCGTGAGGGTGACGAACATTATCGTCTTTCTCTTGTTTAAATGCTTCTAGAATGGTTGTTTCTCTGTGGTGTTTTGTATTAGGCTTGTTATTAATTGTTTCCCTCACCCACTTCCTCTTGAAGGATATATCTGGTTGAACTGTGTCTGGTCGGGTTGTGAGGGTTAAGCGATGTTCTCAGGGTCTCCGGACTTAAGCCTGAGCGAATGTGTACTCCCACCACTGGATATATATTGTTTTTTTCCACACCCCTTCCTCACGTTTTACCATATTCACTTTTGAATGTCCTTAGCAGTTACCGTTCTGGGTTTATTTTACGGTTGATTTATTCTTTCACATTTTCACGTTTATATCTCTCATTATTATAGTATACTCTGTACTCTCCACATTTTTATCATTACTTATGCTTTTTGGTTGCTGGGTTACAGGAACTGTTAATTTTGTGTCACTACCCTGGTTGCACTGACTCGTTGTATCCTTGTGTGCAGGACAGCTGTTACTGCTTTCGTCTGGAACCGAGACTGCTTGCAGCCGACCCCTGGGCAGGGTGGTGCCTGGACTCTTTTCTCCTCATCTGCAATGACAGATAAAGACAAATGATAAGACCCGAGGAGTTTTTCGAGCCAGGCTTCGACACGTCTCTGTGTTCCTTTGAATGTTACTTATTTTTGTGTGTTGACCCATTTAAGATGGGTCAAAAGGGGGATTTGAAGAAAATATAATCTGATCAAACATTATACAGCTTTAAATAATTGTTCAGCTTTAAAGTTACTGTGCAACTGTGTAATAAAAATGTGCTCACGACTTTGGCCTTGAGAGCGATAAGAAGCGATCGCCTCATCCTGCAGGTGCAAGATATCTGCAAGCGAAGAGACTAGAACACCCAAGGCCGATTTCCTTTTATGGAGTTGTTTTTCTGCTAATGCAGCACTTTCCTCACAACCCCCTCCTGTAAGTTTTAGAGAATATATACCCATCCTCACAGCAAATCTTGGGAATCTCCTGATGTGAGCTGTGTTGAGAGGTTGTCTCTGTCTCAATAAAAGTTCACTGATTCCCCATCTGCCGCAGGTGTCCGGTTGTCTTCATTCTCCGCCAGCCTGGTTAAGTCAATTCCTCCTTAACATCTAAAAGAACCTATTTAATGAAGGAAGACGGGTTCACTTTGTGTTTAATATTATTCTATTGCTGTTGTTGTTTTTTTTGTATCCTTCACTCCATGCATATTTACTTATTTACCTTAATTTAATCAGGAAGTCCCACTGAGAGGTAATCTGTATTCCAGCAGAGGCCTGACCAGGGTAGCAGCCAAAGTCAAAACATTGCCACGGCCTCTCGAGAACAAGACAAAAGGCTGCATCTGTCCTTCACTGCATGACGTTGAATTCAGGAGGTTTCAAAGTATTTTATCTGAACCTAAACTTGTTTTTCTATCTATGCAGTTTTTCGCAGGCCTGTTCAAACCTGGAGCGCCTTTAAAAGCAAAGTTTGGAGGAGCTGTTGCTTTTGTATCAGTCAGCACACCACCGTCATCCACGAAGCCCGGCACTGATGCAATCGTCAAATAATAAAACTGGTTTCTCTGCTTGTCAGCAGATGATTCCCTTTAAAACCCTTTCATGGATGAATCATGAGAACCTGAGTCAAGATTGTTTTTTCCTGAGTGTTTTTTATTCCCCTCTTACTGATGTACTCACGGATGTTTGTTGTCTCATCTGTTCCCGGCCTCCTTCCATTTAGCGTAAGCCTCAGGGTGCTGGAGTTGGGTGAAACCCTCCATGCGTGGTCACGAGGGTGTTTTGATATCAGTGGCTTCTATCTCCTCCTTTAGCCGGCTTATTATCCCAGCAGCGTTCCTGATCACATGCAGGGCGTAGCTGTTGATAGCCCGGATCTCGTTCTTCCTGTCCCTAACCATCGGGAACCCTCATGTTAGCTTTTATCGAGTGGAAAAAAGTTAGCGTTCATCCTCCAGCTTCACTGTGTTTATGCTATGCTAACATAGCTGTGTCGCTAGCGGTCACGTAGCACATTATTATATACCAGCTAGCCCAACTTCAGTAACCCTACAAACGTCACTGCTGTTTAGTTTCCTGTCTTCATTTATGTTGGAAGTGATAGCAGAGCTGTACGTTTGAATCTTTGCTGTGGCGGTTAAGCTGCAGGACTTTTGGCTTCACAACCCTCCTTCATGGTTCGTGCACGTCAAAGCTCAGTTTGCTCTTTGTGGTGTTTCAGCCAACAACACAAAATACCATCATGTGGTGGCCTCGCTGGATCCTCTGTCTACCCGCCGTGTGGTGACCTTCCTCTGGGATCCCCCCCATACAAGGCACTGCTGCTACGGCGCTACTCCCTCTCTGATGCAGAGCGGGCCGAGAAACTCCTCTCTCTCTCGGGCCTGGGTGATGGTACCGTGCTCATGGAGAGCACGCTGTCCTTGCTAGGAACGGATGACGGTGGATTCCTCTTCACTCGTGTCTTTCTCAGACAGTTGCCGGTGTGAGCTCATCAACCCCCCGCTCCTGGCCTCGAAGGATTACCACTCACTCGCAGTAGAAGCAGATTGCATTCTCCTGGCTACCAGGAGCTTCGGCATCCAGGCGATAGTTCCCGACTCACCGACTATGGCGTTATTTTTGTGCCACTATTCTAAGCGCACTTAAAAAAAAATTGGAGCACACGTAAAAAAAGTTTGCAGGTGCAACTGTTGTATTTTGAGGAGAAATCTATTTTGAGCGAAGAAAAGCTGAATTTGAGTGAACAAAATTCATTCCTGCGTGCAAAAAATGTATTTCCGTGTTTGCTATTATCCACACAAACACACACAACAGCAGCCCCTCTCGCTCAGTTTTTGCATTTGCGCTTGCTCACGATGTGTTGCTCGCGCTCTCAACATTTCTGCCCGTGCGCGCTCAACTCTTTCTCTACACCGTTATATTTGTGCCACAAAACCAGCCAATCACAGACTTGGATGCAAAAAAATCTGATTGGCTGTTCTGGTCTCCAATCAGCTCGAAATGACGAAATGCAATATCCCAGAATGCATTTCGTCCAAAACTCAAATGAGGCAGTGGCGGAGGAACACAGAGTGGCAGAGTTTAAAATATTACTCTTTCTGGGTCACAAAATAAACTTTTAAGATATTTTCATGCGAGAATGGTGCTGTGTAAACTTCAAATATCTACTAGATTCATCAAGACATCACATATTTGCATAAGTGCTCTAACGTTTTCGGAGATGCCTTGCCAAGTTAGCGACTTTGTTGCTATATTTAGCGAGTTTTCAGAGCCCCTTAGCTACTTTTTTTCTAAAAAAGCGACTAGCCACAAATCTGGTGACTTTTTCTGGTGTTATTGGAGACTTATTTATGACGACTTTTTGACGTGAAAGGGCGTATCACTCATACTGTGAACAAGCAGCGGTGCTGCTGTGGTCACCTCACCCGTGCCAAAGCGCTCACGGGCGGAGGATAGTCCTCCCCTCACTGCTATCAGGGCAGGAGACGTTCACACCTGTGCGTCCAAACTGCAAATGAATCGCGTATGAGTGAAGCCGCCGCTCCGGCACTGACTGTAATGAAGTCAGTTCTTTTACTGTAGTGCTGTTTTGTGGATCACAAGGTTTAAAACTACTTATAAACAGTCTCCACTTGGGGTCTTGCATGGTGTGATAGACCCCAGCCTCTATGGATCTGTGCCGCCATGATTAGTGCCTCTGTGCTGTCTTTCAGTCCAGCCACTGGTAGGTTATCAGGATATATATACATACATATATATTTGGGGTGCAACGATACTCATATCGGTATTGAACCGTTCGATACAGTGCTTTCGGTTTGGTACGCATATGTATGAGTAGTCGAACGCAGATTCACTGAGCGCAGCGCAAGCTAGCAAGACAGAAGCTAAGCTCTCGTTGCAACATGGCAACTGCTTCAACGCTACCCGAAATTGAACCCCCCCACCCTGATTCAGATCTGGCGTTTGGAACTATTTTGGTTTTCATGTGACGTATGACCCTGAAGGTAAGCGAGTCATGGACTAAAGTAAAACAGTATGTTGGATGTGCCATGCAATGCTCAATTACATGGGTGGGAACTAGTGCGTTAGCGCAGTTTGCTCGTTAATGTGTCATCCAGCCCCACGCACGGGCGATCCGCGGTAGCTCGTTAACGGAGATTTGCCGCGTTATGGCGTTAACGTCATTTCAACGAGATTAACACTGACAGCACTAGTGGGAACACAACGAATATGACTGCACATTTACGCCGACATCATCCTAGTGCAAAGACAAAAACAACAAGCATGCTACTAACTTTAGCCGAGTCATTTAGACAGCTGTTAGCACATGATTCTCCTTATGCTGCTGAGAATATAGCCCAGAAGAAGCGGATAGTATAGCTTTTATTTTGGAAAGAGCCATTTCTCTGTAATAAACTCTCTTTTCCAAAGATGAGTGATTCCTCAATCAGAAAGATTTGTTTTATTATCACTTTGTTGTTTCAGCAACATTAAATTTAAAAACTGTACTTCTGAGTTAAAATATATATTTATACTTTTAATAAATGACATGTGTAAAGATGCCCCAGAGACAATCCAGCACATAACAGCAGGGTGCAAGATGCTAGCAGGCAAGGCATACATGGAACGCCATAACCAAGTGGCCGGCATAGTGTACAGGAACATCTGTGCCGAGTATAACCTGGAAGTCCCGAGGTCAAAATGGGAGATGCCCCCAAGGATGGTGGAGAATGACCGAGCTAAGATCCTGTGGGACTTCCAGATACAGACGGACAAAATGGTGGTGGCTAACCAACCGGACATAGTGGTGGTAGACAAACAGAAGAAGACGGCCGTAGTGATCGATGTAGCGGTTCCGAATGACAGCAATATCAGGAAGAAGGAACACGAGAAGCTGGAGAAATACCAAGGGCTCAGAGAAGAGCTCAAGAGGATGTGGAGGGTGAAGGTAACGGTGGTCCCCATGGTAATCGGAGCACTAGGTGCGGTGACTCCCAAGCTAGGCGAGTGGCTCCAGCAGATCCCGGGAATAACATCGGAGATCTCTGTCCAGAAGAGCGCAGTCCTGGGAACAGCTAAGATACTGCGCAGGACCCTCAAGCTCCCAGGCCTCTGGTAGAGGACCCGAGCTTGAAGGATAAACCGCCCGCAGGGGCGTGCTGGGTGTTTTTTATATATATATATATATATATATATATATATATATGACTGCTAACTATCCAACTGGCTAGCCTGCTAATGCACCTGCATGCTGTGGTCTCACAAATATACCATAGACTAAAGAGCATTAATACCATCTATTATCTAACCAGGGATAAATGGGTGTGTGAAGGGAGTCTAATGTTGGTGTGTTTCAGCACAAACTCAGGAGGAGACCGAAATAATGGCAGGCTTGTGAATATAACTGTCAGGGTCCTTTTTTCCTATTTCCTCTGTTCCTGTCAGTGTTATGAAATGGCTGTGTGCTGGCACTCTAACAGTCAGGAGGAGTTTGGGCAGTGCTCTGGCTCGCTGCTCAGCCCACGGGCAGGTCTGCCGTGTCTCCTGAGTGAGCTTGGACACCTTTTTTCTATTTGCTCGTCAGATCTCTGGCTCTAAATGCCGAGTGAAACTTGCACTCTTTGCCAGGTTGCTGTCACCCTCAACAGCCTGCTGAGAATCAGGCCTTTCCCTCGTGAATTTCCAGTTTCCTGACCTTGCTCTCTTGTCCTCTGTCCTTGTTGTTTCCTGTTGTGTGGATGGATTTAGCATTAACTACAAATAAAGATTTCTCCAATTTGTTCTTTAACTGGATATTTCCTGTCTGAACCCAGATTCACCATCTTGTTCTGTGCTGGGATAAAACAGGAGTGAGACCTGCAGGTGTCTCTGAGGTTCACTGGTTCTCGTGTTTATCACGACGGGTCCACAGAGTTTAGTTCTTGCTGTCCTTAGCTGTGCTCCAAATGAAGGACTGACACGGTGCTACTAAACCAAACACGATACAGCTGTACTCACCGAGCTCATTAAACCTACTGATGTATATGGAAATATGTTGTTGCCATTTTTCCTTCAAATATCCTGAATTTTCTTCATTTTCATGAACACGTTTGTGTCCACTGATTCGTGTCCATGTAGACTTAAGTCTGATTTCAGGTCATGGAGATGTGATCATTTGCTCATCATTTCAGTTCAGTCCCATTTTTCTTTGATGTTACTGTTACGTGTTCATTTCATTGGCTGCTTTGTGGCTCACGCTTTGCCACCGGTCTGGTTGTTGCTGCTGAATAAAGGTGTGATATTGTTTAAAAAGAGGTCTGATGATCAGTGACGCAGCATCGTAGCTCTAACAGATGTAATATGTTGACTGGCACAGTTTGACTGCTGGGCTTTCCTTTGTGAGACCATTTCACTGTCCTTCCTGTTTGATACCTTTAAATATTTTTTTAACATTTGACCTTCCTCACTGAGTCCTGATGGATGTTTCACACCAGATATCCTCCTTTAAACGCCTTCTTTATTCCCCTGAGAGCAGCTCCACCTGAGAGCAGCTCCACCTGTCAGAGCAGCAGTGGGAGCGTTTGTCACCCCACAGAAAAGTTAAGCTCTGGTTAGGAACGTTCACAAAATGATAAATTATTCATCATAACGATTTCAATTAAAGAGGAGCGTTTCAATCAGCGCCACCTGCTGCGAGCCAGATGTTACTGTGCTTTTATTGTGAAGGCTGTTTCACAGACGTCATTTTTGTTGTTGTTGTCTTGAAAACGAGCCCGATGCGGTTCATTAGACATTCTGCTGCATCCTCTATGCGTAGTATTTAAAGCATGTTTTTCTCTCTCGAGCTGATTTAAGAGATACAGCCGAGACATTGAACTCACCTCCAGTGCTTACTGGGGAAAACAGATCAATTACTAAGTCATTTGTTTTGCGTTTTAAATCAGATCACATCAGCCTGTCCTTGTAAAGTCCTCTGAGCCTCATCGCGACGTGAAGCACTGAAGAAACGACTGGAAACGCCCCTGATAACGTACACGGAGAGATGTCCCATCAGCCGTTTGTTTAACATTCTGCGTAGAGCTGAGGAGAACAGAAAAGCATCAAGGACGATCTGGTCCTGCGAGCAGAATAATTGATCTGTTTTTAAATATTCATTAGAAGTTTGGGAAAATGTGACTGAGTGCATGTTCATGATTTTAGCCTGTTGGGTTTAAGGATCCAGAAGTGACCACATCTGGATCTTGGTGTGGAGCGCTAGCCTGCTTGCTTATCAGGCTGTATTCATCCTGAGCAACAACTAAAATCCTTACATTTCACTCACCAAACCGGAGCTGGGACTTGTGGGTCTGTTGGTGCAGTAACCTCACAGCAGAGATATTGTTGGTCAGATAAAGTCATTAAAAAGGCTCCAAGCAGCTATTGCCACCTGTGCCACCATCCACCTGTCAATCAAAGAGGCCACGCCCCTAATACATATAAACTTGAAGCCTTTTGTGAATGGGGGAAATGAAGCATAGAATGTATATTTTACATGCGGGCCTCACTGTATCTGCTGGCTTTGGCACGCTCACTTCATTTTTAGCCCCTCATGTTGCTGAACAGGTAATCTGGAGGAACTCGAACACAAAGTGATCTCTCCAGGGAGCCTGATCACGTCTAAACTACCTCAGCTACGTCCTTGAATGTGGAGAAGCAGCGTCTCTACTGTGAGCCACACCTGAGTGACTCATCTCATCGACCTGTCACAGAAGGAGAGCTCATGCTGATAAGTGAGGCTAACGATCGTTACAGAGGTTTTTACTTTTTTCTTTGAGCTGCTTTTTGTTTTAAACCCTAATATAAAAATTTAATATCCTCAGCCTTAACACCAGCCCTCCACAAGGCGGTGTGAGTCCGTACTGTACACGCGACTGTGTTAGTTCCCACCCAGACAACACAGTCATTAAGTTCACAGATGATACCACCGTGTGGGGGCTCATCTCTGGGGGAGACGAGACAGCGTACAGAGCCGAGGTTCAGAGGCTGTTGGATTGGTGTGTAGACAGCAACCTGGACCCCAAAACCACCAAGACAACAGAGCTGGTACTCGACTTCAGAAGGAGGAAGTCCGAGCTGGAGCCCATCAGCATCAACGGGGAGTGCGTGGAAACGGTGTCCAGGTTCAAGTTCCTGGGTGTGCACATAGACACAGACCTCCTGGAGCTCAAACACCACTGCAGTTTTGAAGAAGGCCTAACAGCGTCTCCAAAAGATCATTGGACATCCTTTTCCCTCCCTGAAGGACCAGTACAGCACTCGCTGCCTCCAGAGGGCACGCAGCATCCTACGGGACTGCATACACCCAGGACACCGGCTGTTTAAGCTGCTGCCGTCTGGCAGGAGGTTCAGGCTGCTGAGGTCAAAGACAACCAGACTCAAGGACAGCTGTTACAGAGGGGCAAGAGCCCTAATCAATGATATCAGCTGACCTGATTGGCTACCTGCCTGGACTTTTGGGGGGGTAACAACAACAACAACAATAATAATGTTTATATTTATAAAAAACAAGGTGTAATAATAATTAATGTGCAATAATAACAATAAAAGTTACGTTACTGTGTCGTGTTGTTGTGGGACAACGTGGGACAGTTTTCCAATTTCATTGTGCTATTGTTCTATGTATGACTCTGCAATGGCAATAAAGAGTTATCTTATCTTATCCTAGCTTATCTTAGCTTATCTTTAAAAGTTTTGCTTGCTAGAAAGTCTCCCAGTGTCAACACAACTTTCACCATGAAAGGTTCTCTACATGAAGTTATTTCATGTCTTTCACATCACTGTAGAAGAATTTCAGCCCACTTTTCTTCGTAGAGTTGTTTGAAATCAGACACATTGGAGTTTTCCAGCATGTTTAAGTTCACTCTGAAGCATCTCAGTCTGACTTAAGTCCAGACTTTGACTCGGACACTCCTAAACCTTCATTTTGTGTCTGTGAGCCAATCAGAGGTGGACGTGCTGCTTTCGGATCATTGTCCTTCTGCCCGAGTGCTCTTGAGCTTCAGGGCACGGACTGATGGGCGGACATCCTCCTTCAGGGTTTTCAGGCCACAGTTCTGTCAGTTGCAGCGAGTCGTCTGTATGCTGGGATGTTTTTGCTCAGCAGTGGTTTTCTCCTTGGACTCTCCCACTGAGGCCATTTTTATTCTGTCTCATTGTTATCGTTGACCTCTGACCTTTGCTGATCTGAGTGAGGCCTGCAGGTCTGTAGATGTTGGGGGTGTCCAAATTCATGGGCTGCATCCTCCTGAGGACCCGGCCTTCGCGGTCTACGTGGGCCGGGTCCTCAGAAGGTCGGGTAGGCCGGAAGTAAACGGCTGTGAAATGTGACGGTCCAGCCTTCAGATCTGCGTCACCGCTGTCTCGGTGGAGTTTAATAAACCCGTCCGTCTGCTCCTTGCTATCTAAAATATAACAGGACACTGGCGTAAACTCTCGACCGTCTCACACTTCTGTTTGCCGTTTATTCAGCTGTGTGAAAACCACCTGGGGGATTAATAAAGTTTTATTTTGACTAATCTAACAACTTTAATCTGAGCTAAACCGATTTACTCACGAACAAATAAAACACTGAAAAATGTTGGAAACTGGAATTGGCTGAGCCGTGCTATGAATTCTGGGATGTGGCGGGCCACGAAGGATACACCCAACCCATCCTTCAAATCTGGGGAAACGGAGGACGCTAAGGATTCTAAGAATTGGGACAGCCTTCATCGCGTCGCTGTGATGTAATCGGCCTACAGATGTGGCCTCAGGAGGATGCGGCCCCTGAATTTGGACACCCCTGTTGTTCTGGGTTCTTCTGTGACCTCCTGGATGAGTCGTCGATGGACTCTTGGAGTAATATTGGTCGGCCGGTCGCTCCTGTGAAGGTTCAGCACTGTTCCAGGTTTTCTCCATGTGTGGATAACGACTCTCACTGCGGTTCATTGGAGTCCCAGAGCCTTAGAAATGTCTCTGTAACAGGTAGTTTTTCTAATAGGACAGGTAGGTTTGGACAGCTTCTTTGCTCTTATTAGGTCTAATATTAAAAGTTTGATCAGCATTTTTGAATTAATATGCAAATAACATAAACCATAGGGGTGGGGGAAAAATCGATTCTGTGTAGTATCGTGATATTTTGTTTGCTAATAATGTATCGATACAGGGACAGCAGAAATCGATATTTTGTTACAAAAAAGGTTTTTGTGCTCTGACTTCAGAGCATGTTGATCCTTTTTCTGAGCAAGAATCCTGACACTGTCCAAATGTGTTTAACTTTTCTTATGGCAGCAATAAACATGACAGTTTGCTTATTTTAATTTAAGACATGTTTTATTTTAATTAAGTTTAAAACTTTTTTATTTAATGTAAAATTATATTTTGTTTTAATTTACTTTCTTCAGTTGCTGAAGGGGCTGCATAGTTTTCATATTGCATAGTTTAGAATAGTTAATATAGTTATATATAGTTAATAGTTAATAATTGTACCAGATGGTTGCATTCAGTTAAGTTGGACTAGACTGTAATACAAACCGTTCAGTTTGTCAACAATAAAACTGAAATGAGAGAAAGACTGAGTGTGAGACTTTGTTATTAGATAAAATGAATATTGATAAAGTTTACCTTTATGGACAGAATCTGAATATCGCAAAATATTTTTAAAAATTGCAATAATATCGTATCGTGCATTAAGTATTGTGATAATATCGTATCGTGGGATGTATGGTGATTCTCACCTCTGATAAACCAAAGGGCAATGTGTGTGATGCTCTCACTGTGGCTCACTGCTGACAGCATAGATAGAACTTTAATAAATGAAATCATTGTTTCAAACCTGCGTTGTACTCACTCTGTTTATCTTTCTCTTTTGTTTTTTTTTTTGTTTTTTTGCCTGTCCCGTTTGGCTCTTTTGCATCAGAATTGTTGTCTAAAGGCAAAGAAAGATGCCCAACGGATTTACTTTACCAAATTGACCATCCCAGCCTTGCCGTAATGGTCCATTTGATTCACCTTTTATTGTTTATTTTATTTTCACTTACTGAATACGGGACAGACTTGACTGGGGGAAAGAAGGGGAGAAAGAAAGAGGGAAAGAGAAACAGCTGAGAAGAGGGACGGGGGAGAAGGGCAAAAGACAAAAACCAACAGAATGAGCAGAAAAAAAAGAAGAAGAAAAAATGCATATATCAATCACCTGGATCACCTGCTGAGAAAGAAAAAAGAAAACAAGCAGAAGAGAACAAGAGTAATAGAATAAACAACATCACGATGATATATGGGAATATGACAGTAAATACTAAATGTTAAACATTATTGTGCAGCACATAAGATCAACAGAACACAGTGTGCTTTGAGGTAGGAGCCAAAAAGGGTGTAGTTTGTGTGTGTGATCACCTGTGTGTACACCTGTGAGCATGGACGCGCTTGTTTTTGTTAAAGGTTCCTTCATGTAATGATCTGCTAGAGGGTGTGGGGGGGCCACAGCCCCGTCCTCCAGGGCATGAAGCAGGTATGGAGGAGATCAAAACTCCAGACATCCAGAGGCCCCCAGAACACAAGGTGTTCTGTTTATCTTTCTCTAATATTAACGTTTGCTATGAAACATGCATGTGTGCCAAATACGGGAAACTTTTCACAGCACTGTGTTTATTTGGCCGTCTTTGCTCTCTGTTATTCAGTTTTCGGACGTTGTCACAGTCGAAATGAACGGGAGGCCATTTGTTCTCCTGAACTCTTCCTCAGAGATTTAACCACCTCCTCATAAATGCACAGCGACACGCATGCCGGCGTTCAGCACGCCGACAGGCCGGCACTGAACGTGTTTGTACTGAGATGGATTTCTAACAGTGATTGAAAATGTATTTCATAACATAAACCCTGCATTTCTTTTTTTGACTAGTGTGCTTTGATATATTGCATTACTTTACTTAAACCTCCTGCAGTGCTTTAAAAATACTGTTCAGCATGCAGAGGACTTGGAAAAGATATTTTCTGGCTTCACAAACAGCCAAGAAAGCTTCTCGCCACACAAACATCCATGTCAACGAGTTTGTAAAGAAAATAAATCAACCAGTGTCACATGTATGCTCCTCGTGACGAATGTGTCTTCAGCTGTAAGTTTAGAGAATAATTCCTCGAGTCTTTCCAGACCAGCGCTCACGCTGGATCTCGCAGCTCTGAGCTGTCCGCCTGGGCCTCTTTGATACCATGAAGCGGCACAGCAGAACCAAAAAACAAATTTGTTTTTGTCACAGGAGCGGGAATGAAAACTTTCCAAACTTGCGACACAACTTTTGTTCCAGCGGGCTCAGAGCTGAAGGCGAGCCCGGGCCGCACGGAGATGAGAGCGTCGTCTGCGCTCCTTCAGGTGTGTCGGAAAGGCCGAGGTAATGCGGTTTGTAGAAAGCGCCTCTCTTTGTCTCCTGTTCACGATGGCCAGCAGGCACCGAGTTCAGGATTCTGTTTGTTCCATTTTCGTCTTGACGTTACACCAGTGAAAATGTCACAGCACAAAGGAGCTCTGATTCCCGCTGAAGCACTGCTCACACGGCTTATTTCGCCCTGCTTGTTGCCCTTCTTGTGCGTACAATCAGCCGGCCTGGAGGAGGGATGAAGGATCACTTGCTGCTAGAGCACGCACTGCTCATTGCTAATGAGATGAAGCATTTGTTGTCCAGAGATGACATTTCACTTGACGTGGTTGCTCTCAGCTCAGTGAAAGAACAGATAATTAACCGTGTTTTGACACAAAAACCTCATCTGCACAGTTTTATGTATGGTAGCTTTACATAATATTTTTCTCAGTCTGATCCAACCCACCAGCTGGACAGTACTCAGTATCTGTATTTGCTCTTCAGCCAATCAAACGCACAAACAGGCCTCCTGGTTTCTGTGGCAGCCGGATGTTTGACGTCGCTGACGGTCGTTGCACAGGCTGACGTGGTGGTTAGCACGTTGTTTTTACTGCCATAAATAAAGAAGGCTGTATTTTGCACTCACATCGGTGCTTTTCGGCTCCGTTTATGAACTTGAGTGACCGCAAAGTTATGCAGAGAAACTGAATATGAAGTAGGATGAAAGTGCAGAGAGGAAAGCAATTGTGCCACTGGATATCTGGGCCTCTGCTTTGATTCTGACCCTTCCTTTGAAGCCATGCCAGTGGCGTGGCTCACAGGGACGGCGAAGTCCGTCGGACCACCGCTTTGATCCAGACCGAAATATCTCAAAATGTATTTGAAGTTATAAACAGTGCAGTTTCTAGCGCGCATTACAGCAGCGCTCCCGCTCACTGAGACACAAACACGACTACACACACTTATCCTCCGCTCACGTAAACACGAGTTGTTTAACGATGTTTACGTTGTAGGTTTTAGAAATCTGTCCTCCTCACAGATGTCCTGAGGATTGAAACACGTGACCTCAGGTGGGCAAACCGGCTGCATGGCCGCGAACAGCTGCTGGAGATGAACATCACGTATGTGTGCTGTGATGCTGCGGCGTGAGCACGTGGAAACGATTAGGAACCTCTGGAGGATCTACATGAAGTCTCTGCGCTGGCAGCAGTGATGCTTCCTGAAAGTTCTCTGGGGACCAATCAGAGAGGCCTGAATATCTCTGATGGGTCCAATTATTTCTGAGTTTGTTTGCTTAGTTTATGCGAAGCCCTCAGAGTGCTCCGTGACCTCATATGCAGAGCATTAATAACATTAGTGAGACGGCTAGAAACAGATATCGTATTTCTCAAATGCTGGCTTCTCATCACCGGCTCTCTGTTAAACCCAGAATTAAATTTCAAACCGTTCTCCTCACATATACGGCCCTGCATAATCAGGCCCCATCATATCCCAGCAGCTCCATATTATGCTAATAGAGCACTTCTCTGTCAGGCTGCAGGCTTATTTGTGGTTCTTTCTAAAAGTAAAGGCGGGCAAGCCCTCGGCTCTCGCCGTGCTGTCTGGAACACAGCACCTCCATCCTGTGTCTGATTTTGTTGCTTCTTCACGTGACTGATGAACAGGACAGCAGGGGGGTGGAGTTTGTCTGCGGCGTACATCACACGTCTCTATAATCTATAAAACAAACGGACCTGATTCAGGTCCTTAAAAGCGGCTGGGACAGGAATTCCTGGGAGGAAACGTGGCGGTGTCACAGGTGTCGACACCATGTCAGATGATGTCCCAGAGGACTGTGCAGACAGATGCGTTGCTGCTGCTGCACTGAGTGTCTGAACAGCACGGCGACAGCGGAGGACGATGGCGCGGTGAAGACGCTGAGCTAACCGGCCACAATCGCCTCCCGCCAGGCTCAGCGTGTCTGAAGGTCTCCAGCAGGGATGCAGGCCTCGCTCGGAGTTTATTCTCACACAGCTCGTAGCCAGGGAAGCCTCTGCAGGAGGCGTGGAGTAAGGAGGAGGGCAGGTTTGTGAGATGGGCTCAGACAGACATGAATACATCCCTTTTTTTGTTGTTGTTTGGAAAATGAATAATGGAGTGTGCCTTTCACCCCAGCAGAGCTCAGCTCAAACTAGAGTTGCAATGGTATTAATAACATATCACGTAAATGTAAAACTGGCTCATTTCCCCCTAAAATCCAAACCGTCTACTCTAAGCTGCGGTTTCACTTAAACCTTCTTTCCCTCATAACTCCAGCGTCTCTCTCGATGAAGCAGATCTATCTGTCCCTCGTGTGCAGCCGACATCACAGCTTTGGAGCTTTGCTCTGTGGTCCTCCTGAGCTTGGTGTGCAGCTCACAGAAGAACACATCATCTGTGACGTCGTTCAAAGGGTGCCCGGGCTCTCCCTCAGAGATGGGGCGAGCAGCTCGGTCGTTCGAGAGGGACTCGGGGTAATCGTTTTCCTTTGAACTGATCCACAGTGAGCGTCTCAGGGGAACTAATATTCAGCTGGATCCTTGTTTATGTTTTAACCCTCGTCACTCAAACAGAAACACTGTGGGACGCTGCGTGTCACGGCCCGGACGCCGGGTGTTTGTGGAGCAGACAACACGAGAGGCAGAACGGAAGTTTGACAAAAAACAAACTAAAATATGACCTGAGCTGCTGAAGGTAAAGCAAAACATGAAGAAACACAAACTGACGACCTGACGCTGGGCGCAGGAAGACACAGGACTACACAATAACGAGGGAAGTGGAAACACATGGGAAACACAGCTGACACGAATGAACATGACGCCACAGGGAAGGAAAACTAAACACGCTGAACATGGAAACACAAGACTTTCAAAATAAAACAGGAAACACAGAGAGACATAAACCGGGAAACACAAGCTTGGTACGAAAGACAGAAAGAGGGAACGAGGAGAACGAGAGAGAAAGGGAAGAGTAGAGCTGGGCGATTTTTTCATATCACGATATGTTTTTTTCATTTCAGGCGATAACGATATCTATCACGATATAAGCCTATATATATAATATATATATATATTATATATATATATATATATATAATATATATATATATTATATATATATATATATATATATATATATATATATATATATATATATATATAATATTATATATAATATTATATATATATATATATATATATATATATATATATATATATATATATATATATATAATATTATATATATATATATATATATATATATATATATATATATATATATATATATATATATATATATATATATATATATATATATAATATTATATATATATATATATATATATATGTTTCTCTAGTCGGCACACTCATTTCCTCCATTACCCGGCGGCACGGCGGCTGGCTGCTTCCCAAAACAAATACACACGTGCGGCTTGGCACTTGTGCTGTACGTAACAAGTCACGTGACGTGACGCTGCAGCTGTGATTGGTTCGGCTCTGCACTACTTCATTTGGATTGGCTGTTCTTTTTTTTTTTAAGAGGACAAGAGCGGCGAGGTCTATCGCAATAGTTTAATTTTTCTATCAAGAAAAAGTTATTTCGCGATACATATCGTTATCGTTCTATCGCCCAGCTCTAGGGAAGAGGGAACGAGACATGATGGGCGTACACTACAGATGGTGGAGACGAGACGCCGAGCTGAGACAGCATCCAATCAAAGCAAAGAGTAACTAATAGAAACTAAACTACCAAAAACACCACAACCTGAAACATGCCGGGACACATCCCCCCGACACTGTGTCGTTTGTCTTACAACATCAGCACCACGTTCTCTGCTTCTCCTGGAGGTAAATGTGTGCTTCCCATCTCTGGCCTCGTCAGCCACAGTGGTGTAGATCCTGAAGTCTCTCCTGGACAGCACTCTGTCATGTCGTTGTGAGGTGTACACCCCTCTGACACAAAATCAGACTGCTCCAACAAAGTTATGGAGACAGCTTTTATTGTGACTTTCTGCGAGTTCTTCATGATCTAAACACGGCACTGTGTGCTTACATGCAGGTCACTGCCTCGACGCGCTGCAGGTACTCCCTCCTTTCGTCTGTTTTAGCGGAGCTAGCTGTTCCTGTCTGCGGGAGCTGGGAAACACTGCCTTGGAATAGCTTTGCTTTGTAGCGTTTCCAAACGCCACCGTCCCCGTGTGACTGTGTCCTTTCATGTTTTATTAAACAAGCTCAGTGCCTCTACAATTTTTCACTCCACCCTTCACAAATGTGTTGATACAGCAGCGAAGGCTCGTTTTCCATCCTCATCCTGTGGGTGCTGAGACAGCTTTAACTGGTTAGGACGTGTCCTGGTCCTCTGTCAGGACAAACGTCTTCAGACCACACAGCAGCTCTCCCTGTTCTTCTCTTCCCCGTCGACAATATCAGAAAATAATACTAAACTTCAATATTATTACAGCTTTCACTACAGGGGTCATTTCATCCCATATCATCATTATGGTCCAGAGTTTGGGCACATATAATGAGTGCTGTGAAGCTCTTTATTTTTTAAAAGGCCCATCGACCCACTTTCACACTGAAATATGAACATGGGTGGATATGGTGGACATATGAAGCTAAATATCAGAGCTGTCCGCGCACAGACATCAGAAATGTGGACCATGAAAGTTTGATGCACATCTGAGACTTAGCAGTGCTAAGATAGATTTGGTCCGAGCTATCTGAGAGACAAAACTATGGAGTCAGAGTTTTGTTTAAATGTTGCGTAAGATCAAACGTATTCACCAACAATTCCACGCGCGCAGGTATTCACTGCCACAAACCTGCACGTGCAGCAATGAGCAGTCAAGCGGTCACAGCAGGCGCCACACGTGTGAGTGTGCGTTTACCGGGACGCTCGGGTCAAGCTCTGCTCGTTCCAATCGGCCAACCGACCAACAACCACGCATCAGTCAAAGTCGCTGATATCTGCTGCTCAGCTTGGACTCCGGGTCATCTTCTCCACGTCTGCGTGCCTAAATGCTGCCACGTGATTGGCTTATTAGATACTTGCTGTACCTAAGTGGCCGTGAGGCTCTTGTTCAGATCTAGCTCGGTTTCCAGGCCTTCCAACATCCCTCGTGTTCTTCACGGACCTTTGTTGTTTTTGCTCTTTCTCTGAGCGTCCTGCATTTGCGTGTTTCCCCTCGTTTCACGTGGAAACTAGTTTGTGGTGAAACTTGCGTTTTTCTCCTCTGCCATCTTTCCTGTCAGCATTGCGATGCTCGGGGAGCGTGTGGGATGTTTCCTCACATAAAGATGCTGTAAATTCAAAGAGCGACGGAAGACAGAAAAGGCAAAGTTCACAAACTGAATAATATCACGCTCACTTACCCTGAAGTCATCTTGGATATTAGGAAGAACGTGACATTTACATAATCCGGTTACGTAAAAGCTGTTCGCTGTGAACCAGCTGATCAGAACAAACGTGTCGCAGTAAAGCACAAAATCATTACGCTTCTATTCTGAGAGCTGGGTCCAGGATGTGTAGCGTGAAATTAAAATAGCAGTGTGCTTCCCATCAGCTCGATGCAGCCGTGTTTGAGCTGCTGGAGTCCTGGAAATTATGTTTTGACACTGAATGCAAATCACCTCTTCCCCTTCCCCTGTTATCAAAGGCGTCCCTGCGGCACTCTGAGCCTCCGCTGGCAGACGAGCCGATGATTCAGCACAGCAGAAGCAGCGCTGCTCGCTGTGTGCCACCCTCGACCCGCGGATGTGCCAGTGTTGGTTGGCTTTGATCGCCACGGAGGAGCGCTGGAGCCTTGAGGCAGGCGGTAGACACCAGCCGGGGGTTTGAATCGGGATCTTTCTTGTCTTTGCCTCATTTTCACCTTTTTAACACAAAAACCCTCAACGTCACTCTCGGCCCGTCCGAGAATCCCTCTCGGGCTGAGCGAGGTGTGAGCGTGGGCATTAAGCTGAGGATGAGCAGTAATCCAAACAGAAGCAGATAATGACTCACCTTGTGTCGTGGATGGATCATCTCAGCCTTGGCTCAGTTTGGTCTGTTTCAGCGTGTTCTACCTGCCACGTGGTGGTCTCCGTCTGCGCCCACCCGGGACAGTTTCACCACCTTCACGGTGATTGTGTGTTTTTTGACTGGACACTCAGTGGACACCTTGGTGTTAAACCTCGTGGGACAAACAGAAAATCGCCTCAGGCTGAGACAAAATCTATTTTTAATTGATCTAAACTCCGAAAAAGATCTCAAGAACTTTCACTCTTATATGTGTTTGTTATTATCATGGAAGCAAAAATAATGCCTTTGTACCGACGGACCATCAGCATCAGGGCGCAGCAGTCAGCTGGCCTTCACAGGCGCGACTGATGCGGTGTTTGATTCAGTGCGGAGAAAAAGATTTGTAATTTTACAGAATTTTCCTGTAATTTTAAATAATGTCGTACAAAATAAAGAAAAATCCATAACTGTGAATAAACATGAACTGAAAACTCCCACAAAAAAGACACAATTTCACACACATGTGATTTTATGTAAAAAGAAATAATGTTAAATTCTAGTTTAATGCTGTAACTAAAAATCTAACATCTGATGCCCTGAGAGAAGATTATACAGAAAGAGGTCTGAGTTGTGTAATCGCGCAAAGATCAGTTATTATTGGATGTTTTCACTGTAAAGAAAAAAGAACGAAAACAACGATACAGCAGCACGTCATAAGTGCAAATAATAAAATGTTTTATTTTGAAAATAAATAAACTGAGTAATATTACTCGTGAGTTCTGTATCTTGAAAACTATATTTTGTGTGCAAAGACAATTAATTCTACAAAGAAATTGATAAACTTGTTGAAAAGTAATAATAAGACATCAATGAAGACATACACAAATTTAACGATTTTGAACATTTTAAATTTCATTATCATTTAAAATCAGCAGCTGTCATTAAATATCGTTTTAAACAGAACTGTTTTAAAATAAAGTTCCTAAAAAACAGAATATTTTTGTAATTATGTACTTTGTATGTTTTATAAATACTATGAAAACTAAAACAAAATTAGATTCACAATTTAAAACATATAGAAACTTTTTGAATTATTGTGATGGTTTTGTAAATCTCATAAATGTGGATGCTGCTGCTTCTGCCGGAAACTTCTTCCTGTTAACAGGGAGTTCTTCCTCCCCACTGTTGCCAACGTGCTTGCTCATATTGTTTGACTTTTTCTTCCTTATATTGTTGTAGGGTCTTAACCTTACAACATATATTTTAGGCAACAAAAATGTATTTAATTCCAACCGCCTCTTCGGATTTCCTGCCCACTCCACCATGTCAGTCCTGGAAAAGAACAAACCTGGAAATGCCCCTGATGAGGCAGACTTTTAGCTTTTAAAGCATTTCATGCAGTTTGAAAGGAGGACGAGAAGATCACACGGGAACATCTGAACATTCATGTGATGATTCTCAAAATGCCTTCATCATAAAATGTCCATTTGAACCCTGAAAGCACACTGGGAAGCATCAGCACTGAGCAGCCGGGGTCCTATTATGGTCAGTCCTTCATGCTTGCCAAGAGCTGCACAGACTGTTAGGAAAGCGACAGAGGACACTCAGAGACTCCTGAATTCAATCTGTGGGATCATTCTGCTACATGGAAGATACAAGTACAACTTAACCAGAGGGAAGCTTTAAAAACCTGATTTTGGGGCAAAGAGAGGAATTTTAACCATCTCTATCCCGATGACTCTATTGCTTTAGGAAAAGAGCCAAAAGCATTATTGATGCCTGAGAAGTCCATCGGCAGTAGACTGCAGAAAAATGACATTTCAGGCTTTACTCTGAGTGTGATCGCCTCTTTCTGTTTCTCTGCTCTTTCCTGCACCTCTGGACCTTTGTATTCCCCGCTCATCGTCTAAACTTTCCATTCTTGAGAGGAAGAGAAAAACAGCAATCGGTGTTCAGTCCTGGTAACAACAGTGTGGTGGCTGTGAGCGTGATGAGTCGGTGTGAGGGGATTTGAAGAGGTCTAAAACCTCCTCTGTGTTGTTGTTGTCAGCCCTTCAGCTGCAGAGCTCAGAAAGTGCCGTCTGCAGCCAAACAACGAGCCTGAGCAGCCTGAGGACCTCACAAACCCACACGCTCACTCTGACGTCAAAAGGGCTGCTTCTTAACGAGCATCAGCGGATAAAGCCGCGATGAAAACGTCGACCAGTCGGCCCTGATTGTTCAGATCTGAGGTCCTCAAATAACACAGCTGTATAATTATCATTTTACATCCTCTCAGGATCTTCACCCAAGACCAACAGCGCCCCCAGCAGCTGATGCAACATCATTGCAGTGGAAAAAACACAGTTTTCACACGCAGGTCCACCTGAGGGGAGGCGCTCAAGTTTGAAACAAAGAGTTGTGCATTTATCTGGTTTTATTGAAGCTTCGACAGGTGTGGACCTGTCTGAAGATGAACTTCAGCTGGGCTGTACTTTCATGTAACATCATTCGTACCACAACCTGGTGCAGCGAGCCAGTGCAACCTTTATTAAACAGGTTATTAAGAACACCCTTTTTCTGGGATCAAATCTGTTGAGGAAACTGAAGTAGAAGATGGAAAGATTGCAACAGTTTGCTGGCGACATGTCACCCCCTGGTGGCCAGAGTTGTAGTTACAGTTTGAGGGTAATTTTGAGAAGTTTCTGGAGCGTTTTCAGTGATTTTAGCTGCCGGTGGAGGTTTTTCAGCACAATTACTTTTATTATTATTACGCAGTAAAAAAGAAAAAGCTGTTGTCTCATTAGTACCTGACAGCAGCTGGATCAGTGCCCAGTATAAGGGAGAGATATTTAGTACAGGAGTCGGGCTCAGATGTCGCTATTGGTCGAATCGATCCTACGAGCAGACTTTAGAGCCTCGCTGTTGTCCAGCACTTCCTGTCTGTAACGGCGGCTCTCAGCTGTAGCTTTGCAGTCGTAAATGAAACGATTCATCTGCTCCGTGCTTCACTAGCAGCTTTGCATGATATGCAGTTCAAAATAATCACTTAGCTCACACTGAGCCTCTGCGCGGTCTTTGAGAAACTCCTGTGAAGGTGAAGATTTTCCCAAACCAGGAAATTTAGTCTTGCAACTCTGAAAGTAAACCTTCATCTCTGCGTTTGGACATCATGTGGGCCGCGTTCTTGTTTGTTTCTGACGGACTGATTGGTTGGGATGATATCGACACCCGCAGTGTGCTCTCGGCAGCACTTGAGAGAATATTGACGACTGAGATGTTTATCAACATGAACTTGGAAAAAAAAAAAAATGCCTGCTATTAAAAAATACTCCTGTACATGGGAGATCTTTCAGTTCTGGCTGCTCCACCGTTCTCTGTGACATCACAAAGTTCCAGGAATAGAAAAGCCTGATAAAATGAGTGAGTGCAGCCTGACCCACACTCACAGGGATGACTGTACATACACTGAGCTCATTATTACAAACTTTGATCAAGTTAATATGAAGGAACGGGAGATTTATGACAGGAAACAAGAACAAAACGAGGAAAACAGGTCCACTTTTAATCTAATTTTATTACCTGGTTATTTAGTAAATTAGATTTTTACACCTTACTCATTAAAAATAACGACCCCCTCAGATAAATCTCGATAAGTGCATTTAGAAAAGGACAGGCGCCAAAAAACAACCATTACAAGAGAAGCTGGAAACATCTGTGCGTCTCTCTTCTTGTATATAAAAGGAGGTAAAGCCACAGATTCTGATTCTCCACAGAACGACCCAGTCTGCACGATGACATGGAAGTAGGACAGTCTCTGTTTGCCCCACCCACTTCCGCCTGCAGCATCTTGCGTCGCCTTTAGCAGACGACAGCGAGGAAACGCTGCCGCTCAGGGAGAGTCCCTCCAGCAGGGAATGATGAGAAAGTGAACACACACACACACGTGCTGTTTGACTTCAGCCTCTGACTCTTTATGGCTCAAAGTTCCCCGTGAGGAGCCTCCAAAACAAAAATCCCCCCGACACGGTCCGGCGAGCCAACACGAGGCTCCGCCTTTAGGCGAGCGTTCAGCAGTCCTCTGAGTGTAATTTTCAGGCACTATGGACACACACACACACACACACACACACACACACACACACACACACACACACACACACACACACACACACACGGTCCAAGCAGTCAGTCGTCCGGCTCGGTGACACACTGCTCCACGATCTCTCTCAGGTTGGGGTTCTCCATGGCGGCCGCCACTCGCTCCTTATCGTTGATCTGTTTGTTAACTGAGACAAAAACAGACGACACAAACGTTCTGACAACTGGACCACACCGGAAACCCGCACACGTGCCGCCCCCTCCTGTAATGTTTGAGCTGGAATAACCTCAGAGAGCGCTGCTTAGCTCCAACATATCATCTCGGTGAGGGGTGTTCCTCAGGGCTCCATTCTAGGACCTCTGCTGTTGCTCCCAGCTCGGGTTTATCTGAGTCTTTGTAAAGATTTCACCACATTTCTGAGTAACTCAGAGCTGGATCAGGTATCAGCGTCAGTGGGATCAGTGCTGTGGTTTCAGATTCAGGGTTTTAATGGTTAATGACACCATGTGCTCTGAACCACTTGCTCATGTCTGTGCTGTAATGTTCATGCAGCATTTTAGCCTCTTGTCTCTGCACTTTATTGCTCTGTGGGGATTTTTAGCTCTTCACTCTCACCTGTTGCTGTATTTTGTCAGTTTGCTCCATTTTTTAAAAGTCGTTCATGTAACTTGTCAGTACAGATAATCTCTTGATATTATTTTTTTATCTTGCACCGTCTACATGCTAATACCTTTACACGTTGAGCACTTTAATCCCATAGTTCTTAAGTTTTGTGTAAATTAAACCTAAAGACGGTCAAAATAATAGTAACCATAGGAACCTGTGCAGAGCCGGGGTAGCATGTGACTAAAACAGTAGGACAGGGTTAGGAGCAAAGTCAGACGTGTAAAGTAAATACCATGAACGTCTTGGCTTCTAACAGCAGATTCAGGTAAAAGACAATCTGTAGTTTCTAAAAGCTCAGATCCTTCTGAACCCCTGCTGTCTTTGCTGAATACGTCTAGTTCCACACAATCCATGAAAATGCCTTTCAAAAATAAATGAGGCAGACTTACTATCTTCTTCAGTAGAGTGTGTTCCTTCCGAAATGTAAATTTCCAACTGAGAAGGCAAAGAAAAAGAAGCGTTGTTAACGGGCTGCTTGTTTCAGAATCATTTATCCAGCTTTTATTCAGTTAACAGAGGATTTGAAAGCCCGGCTCTACATAAAAGCGAGAAACACAGAGGAAGGTGGTTTAGGATTAGAAACTCGGAGAGCAGAAATAAAGCAGGATTTCTGCGGCTCAGAGAACAACAGACGCCATTCATCGTTTAAAACTCAACTTTGAAACGTGAACGCTGCTCAGAGTGTGATAAAACTGAAATCTGACGGTGCACAGCGTGAACTCTCGATGACTGAGACCGCTCTCAGATGACTGGTTTCAGTGATAGTACTTGGTCCCCAATGGGCAGAGAAACACTATCATGTGGCAGGAAGACAACGCTGGAAACTAACAGAGCTTTGTCCAAGAGAACATCTGGGGCCGGTGTCCTGCAGGTTTTAGATCTCACCCTGGGTCAACACACCTGAATCACATGACTTCATTACCAGGCCTCTGGAGAACTTCAGGACATGTTGAGGAGGTCATTTAGCCATTTAAATCAGCTGTGATGGATCAAGGACACATCTAAAAACTCTTTTAGCCTCTATAGGGCACTGCTAGCCTCTGTCGGGCACTGCTAGCCTCTGTCGGGCACTGCTAGCCTCTGTCGGGCACTGTCGGGCACCGTCAGCCATTGTCGGGCGCCGTCAGCCTCTGTCGGGCACTGCTAGCCTCTGTCGGGCACTGTCGGGCACCGTCAGCCATTGTCGGGCGCCGTCAGCCTCTGTCGGGCACTGCTAGCCTCTGTTAGCCTCTGTCGGGCACCGTCAGCCACTGTCGGGCACTGCTAGCCTCTGTTAGCCTCTGTCGGGAACCGTCAGCCACTGTCGGGAACCGTCAGCCTCTGTCGGGCACTGCTAGCCTCTGTCGGGCACTGCTAGCCTCTGTTAGCCACTGTCGGGCACTGCTAGCCTCTGTTAGCCTCTGTCGGGAACCGTCAGCCACTGTCGGGAACCGTCAGCCTCTGTCGGGCACTGCTAGCCTCTGTCGGGCACTGTCGGGCACCGTCAGCCATTGTCGGGCGCCGTCAGCCTCTGTCGGGCACTGCTAGCCTCTGTTAGCCTCTGTCGGGCACCGTCAGCCACTGTCGGGCACTGCTAGCCTCTGTTAGCCACTGTCGGGCACTGCTAGCCTCTGTTAGCCTCTGTCGGGAACCGTCAGCCACTGTCGGGAACCGTCAGCCTCTGTCGGGCACCGCTAGCCTCTGTCGGGCACCGTCAGCCACTGTCGGGCACTGCTAGCCTCTGTCGGGCACCATCAGCCACTGTCGGGCACTGCTAGCCTCTGTCGGGCACCGTCAGCCACTGTCGGGCACTGCTAGCCTCTGTTAGCCACTGTCGGGCACCGTCAGCCACTGTCGAGCACTGCTAGCCACTGTTAGCCTCTGTCGGGCATCGTCAGTCTCTGTTAGGCAACATTAGTGAAACTTTTTTTGAAGTGGATGCAACTTTCTCGGACTCGAACACTAAGTAAATGAACTCTCACATGATGTGAGAATAAAATCAAACTGTTAATGAGAAGAACAGACATGAAAAGTGTTAGCTTATAACCAGCTGTTGTTGTTGTTGTTTAACCAGTGCTCGTCAGGCTTGTCTAATCTGCTGGTAAAAAGTAATTAGGACAACATCAGGAATAAATGAGCATGTTTATGCACTTTTCATGTGTTACCTATTAATTATACGTTTAACAGAAGGTGAGTTTATTTTTCATGAGAATCAGGAAGAGAGGATTAAATACCAATAATACAAATATGAGTTTTTGTAGCAAATAACCTGAAATAATCACTCACTGTATTTTTAATGTTCCTGTGTGGTTTGGATTAACTGCTATGCAAACAGTCAGTGAGAGCTTCCTGCAGAAATCAGGCTCCATTAAACAAACTTTTCATTACCCTGATAACTTTTTCTGCCAGTGTGAAGCTGCTTTGTCCAGCACTGCTGATTAAAATCACTCCTCTAATTAAGAGGCTACTCGACTCGTTTGTAAAGCAGCTTTAATGATGAAGCTTGCAGCTCTCCACCTGCCTGCACCCTCTCCGGTCTGTCTGATAGCAGTCCAAGAACTCCTCGATCTCTGATGCTGAAACCTCTCCAACGAGCTCATGAATAAACCGCTAACGGGCTGCCAAGGCCAGCGGAGGGTTCGTCGACAGCGGTATTCCTGCCTCCGTTTCTCCGAGTGCCGCTCATTGATGTGTTAATGACAGAACAGCTGTGTCTGTCCAGGAAGCTTCGACTCCTCCGCTTCCTTTTGTTCTCTGTTCGATTTGTTTTGTCACGTCTGAGTTTGGAAGGCAGTTCAAATGTCTACGCACACAAAAACAGCACCGGGTGAAACTTCTATAATTATATTGCTAGTTGCTCTATACAGAAAATGGCTGAAAGCAAAGGTGTCATTTGGCAGAGGTCAGCTGACCACTTTGTTGTGGCATCACTGAGAAGTGGGTGCGCATTTTAACCTAGACCACGACGAGCTCCGCCTAAACCCTGACCAAAAGTAGAAAGTGGGCGGGGGAAAAGGTGATGCCAATTGCTAAACACAAAGGTTCAAATCCGGGGTGAAAATGTGTCATCTGTGGTTTGGGTGCAGCGGCTTATGTCACGCTGAAACTCACCTTGTGTTTAAACGGCAAACATCGCTGGAGCTTGACTTGTAAGCACAGGCCTGCAGACACAGAAGAAGCCCATCAGACACTGACGAAGAGCAACGTTAGCAGCAGATTAGACGAGTGTGTGTCAGAGTTTACTGATGAGGAAAACAGCAAACAGGAACATCAAACATGAGAAGAAGCACGTGCCATAAAAACTAAGGCACTGTGTGTGTGTGAGCATGCATGTATGAATGAATGTGTCTGTGTGTGTCTCTGTATACATGACTTCCTGCCACACAATATATGCTTACAACTGTTTAACCACATTTCCTGGTTATCCAAAGGTCATCTCCCCACACCTGTATACAGCTTAACTTTAATGGTTCACCATATACAAGCATAGGGGAGCCCCTAAATGGCCGGGGCTGAACATCCTTCACAAGATAAGGAAATCTGTAGTTGTGCCTGTAGTTAAACATTACGGCCCCCCCACCATTCAACAGGCCGGGGAGGAGAACAAAAGAATATCTAAACATGCCGTTTAAGAAAAGGTTTACAAACTGAAGCACAACAGTGACAACATTTAACAACAATAAACACATCGTGAGAGCAGCCTCCCATTCAAAAAGAACCAACTTCTGCCATTAGCTGCTAAATTAATCATAGTCCCACAGTGATGTCTTCAGGTGCCACAGCATATATCAGGTTTTATATAGTCTGTCTTGAAGTAGATTCACTCTGTCGCTCCGACAGTTTGGTAGAAATAGGAAAAGGAGCGGGCCGATAAAACATCCTGGACCCCCCACAGCTGTGTTAAAAGGCTCTCCATGATGCAGCAGCGCTGTCTGGTTAAAACTTTATTTGCTTTCTCACACACACACACACACACACACACCTTCCAGAGATCGCTTTGAGCTAAAAGCGAGGCGCTGGTTATTTCCTGCTGCTCATCACATTAAGAGCGTCCTCGGGCGGACTCTGTCACTGCAGCGCCGCCGCTGTGAGGACGTCCAGAATAATAAGTACGAGCTCTGTGGCTGCCAGCACGGCGGCCTTACAGAGGTGATGGAGAGACTGGACTGTGATTAAAAGGGAAACAAACTTCTAATTAAAATAAATCAGGTGGTTACGACCCCGTTGCACAAGAATTCAGTGATGTGCAGCTCTCATAAATATTCATGTTTTATTCCCAACAGAAGAGAGAAAAGACATCAAATGTTTAAACTGAGACTTTTACTGTTCTCCATGGAAGAGAGGAACATTTTGTAAGAAGGAGAAGCAGCGGGGCAGCTCGCTCTCTGAGCACGAGGCTGTTTTCTACATGTTCATTTGTTTTCTTTGCTCTTATTAAATCTACTTTAACAAGTTTGCAGATAAGTGTGACAGAGGTTTACTCTGATTACACAAACTGTATGCAGGACTAAGTAGTATTATATAATATTATACTGCAGTGTATTTCTGACTAACCTGACCACACTTACATACTTTGAAATCTGTAGACAGTACTTTCTATATGCTGACAACACACCTGTAAGAATCATGGAAACTAACCTGACCCTGCTCTACCTGAAGCCCTGACACAGTGTATCCAGCTACGCGTCCACAGACAGAATGACACCAAACACAGAGCGGGTCACCTCGGCCGAGGTAATCGGGTCACTGGCAGCAGGTCAGTAACATGTCTGGGAATAAAAAGAGTGTGAGAAGGAAAGACGAGCAGAGGTTCACAATCTGCACAAAACTACGTCGAGCAGCTGCTCTCTTTGGCTCAGACATTTATGCACTGATGTAAAAGACGAGCGGACGCAGTGAGAAACACGTTCCTGCCATCAGATTCAAAATGAGCTCATTGTTTTATCATAGTGGTTCATTTTCTCAGTTTAAACACTGGACACATGTCTCTGTGCTCCAGGAGATAAAACAGGAGTTTATGAGGTTTGCAGTGTTACTTACACTGCACACAGCATCCCAACTAACAGCTTCTCGGGTGGATCACAGACTCTTGTGTGACTGGTGGTTGTTTGAACTTTTTAGTTCCTGATTGTTTTTAGCTCGATTTTCATTTTTGAGTGTTCAGTCTTGTCTTTAGGCTCATGTTGATCTTTCACTCTGGTTTCTTTTTGTTGAAGCTAAGATTCGTTTTTCAAATGCGGTTCCTCCTGTAAACGTCTCCTGCAAAGATTTTCCATAAACCTTAGAAATAGATTATCTGGAATATTTTGAGTTGTCCTCCTAACAGGAGCTGAAATAACTCAGACTGGTTCAATCATCGACTCACCGATCAGCGTAGCCAGGGAGCAGTGGGGGACGGTGGGGGAGAACCTGATGATGATGAGGTACTCGTCTTCTCCGAGCTCCTGCACCTCCACGCACTTCTCCGTCACCACCTCCAGCTCCTCCAGGGTGTTGGGCTTCTCTGGGTCACGGATCGATTTGATCACATCTGATGGAGGGCAGAAAAAGAAAACGTGAGTCACATGACGGCGAGATTAAAGTGAGAAAACAGGCAAAGCCTCGTGTTTGAGGATCCGCTGAAACAAACTGAGAACGATACGAAGAGTCCAAGAAATTCTGAGTTTTTCCTGCTGCAGAGCAGACCTGTAGGAAGGTGACTGTGAAGGAAGTGAGTCTCAAGGCTGTCAGGCTCAGATATATACATACACCCCCACGAATGTCAGGTTAAATGCCTCTTAGCAAGATGCACCTCAACCACATGCTTTTGTATCCATCAACCAGCTTCTGGCACGTCTGGCTGATATTTGACTGCTCTCCTTTGCTGAATCAGTCGAGTTCATTTAAACTGGTCCACAAATTTTCAGGGGTTTGAAACGCTCAATGCTAAGCCCAGTGTTAGCCTGCTTTATCCAAAACCAGTTCTGCTGTGTGTTTGGGATCGTTGTCCTGTTGGAACTCCTGACTGTGTCCCCGTTTCACTCGGCTAGCTGCTCATTTGAGCTGAGGGGGACAGTCTGGGTGTCTCCCAGACCTCAGTGGGGACAGATCTGAGTAACTTGTACTTGTGTGATCTTGGATCCTTGCTCAGAAACGGCTCAGAGAGACTTTCCCAACTTGTGTAAATCTGCAGTTCTGCTTTTCAGATCTTCACTGAGATGGCTGGACTTTCCCATTGTTCCCAGTATTGGTCAATCCAGTGAATGCTGTCAAACAAATCCTTTTTATGCTGCAGAGAGAATCTGTCAGTCGTAATTAACCATGATCACTAATGAGAAGCTAACAGGCCTCGGCCAAGTTTAAAGACATTGTAGAACCTCCAACATCATTTATCACAAGCTTTCAGCATGTGCACGTAAACATCAAAATCAATTCAGACTTGAGCACCCAGATCCTGTTTTTAAGTTTTTTAAAACTGTCCATGCTGGAAGAAGAACCGTTCAAAGAAATCATTAAAAGCCCAAAATGACTGTGAGGTTCAAGCCTGTGACGAGTGGATGGAAACTTCATGTAGTTTTACTGAGGAGGACAGTTAAAAATAGGTCAAATGTTGAGCGTAAGTTTTAATTCTCTAACCTTTTCCACATGTTTAACCAGACAAATCTTTTCTTTCGTCGCACCAAACTCCAGTTCAATAATCTCACATTTAACTTAATCTTCAACAGTTTACGTTTTTACTACTAATCTATAACACCTGCTAAAGCTCATTACACGGTCGACACTTCGGCGCGTGATTTAATCATCTGCGAGCAAAGCTGACAGAAAACTCTTACTCAGATAGTTTTTCTTACAGTGTGGCGGTAGTCATCACTGACTGCATGTGTTTAACATTATTTACAGTCGTTGGTATTTATTGTCAGTATCCTGGCCGTGGGTTTACAGACTTACAGTACGTAGACAGGTTAGCTGACAGTGCAGTAGAGCCTTGTTTATGAGACCAGAGCCTCCATTAGCCTCCATTACCGGCTGAACGTACCGTACACTTCTAACGCTTTCTCCTCCATCTTTTTGGCCCTCGGGGCATTCCAGTTGTCCGTCAGTCCGGAGAACTGTAAAACCTTCGTGACAGTTAACGACACGAGGCTCAACACTGCTTCCATGTTTTAGAAAACGCCATAATAAACGGGACCTTTCGCGGTGACTTTGGCAGGAAAGCTAATGACAGCCGTTAGCGTACAGCAGCGCGCCTTCAGCAGATCTCTATCTGCGACAATGGAACCAAGCAGCTACAGTTAGCATGAGCGCTAACTGCTAAACTGTATACAGATCGGCGGTGTTAGTCTCAGCCAATTAGCGTGTCGCTTTCTAGAGCTGGGTCCAGGGAAAAGCAATCGATCCACGATGACGTTATTGCGCATTAGTTTCCGCGGAGGTCAGCTGACAGTAGAGGCAGCACACGTGACAACTGAAACAGAGCAGCTGTTTACATGAGAAAAGGAAGTGTCCAAAGAGCTTCGACAGCAGATTTATTCTTCTTTTGAAACTAAAATGTCTTCTTAGCTCACAGTTAGACCTTTAATCCGGTTTCTCCGGTCCCGGTTCACCTCGCGAAGATGTTGGAAGCGGATCAGCGGCTGCAGGCTGGATCCACGGAGGTAGCTGTGATCCCGGAAAATCAGCACTGTGGTGATGTAGCGGACGTACGGAAAGCCGAGCTTGCTCCTGGAGGCTCCCTGCTCGGATGTCTGGGGGTCCGGGGGCAGCTGGTGGTGTGGGACCCGGCGGACAGAGACGCTTCTCCGGCTGCAGTGGAGGGCAGCTACCGAGAGTGAGTCAGCAGGAACCGCACAGATAGTGACTGTGATAACGCTGAATAATCTCCGAGTAACTGGTTTAACATTAAAATGCGTTGGATCTGAGACATCCTCTGTTTAAACTAGAAGCCATCAAACAGAGCTCCTCCTGGCACTGTCCAGCTAACATTTAACTGTGATTTCTGACTATTTGATGTTTGCTAAAATATCTACATGATTTGGGTAATGTGACACACACACAATAAGAAAATGGGCTGAAAATAAATGCATGTATTACTAAAACACCAACATGTGTTTGTATGCTGAAGCACTGCAGTGCGTGGCTCTCTGTGGAGTGCAGCTGCACAAACGGAGACAAAAAGCCAGTAAAATGCCTCCAAAGACAGCTGATACTGCAGCTGGAGGTCAGCAGACGTCCTCCCTGTGCTGTGTCGGTTAGTGAGGGCTGCCCAGGACTGCAGGTAAACAAGCAGATTTTCTAAAAGTTTCTTTCTGCTCACAGTTTTTCGTGGGAGGAGGTGTCCGTCCACTCTCGGGGAGTCGGCGGCTTCAGGCTGCTGGCTGTGGGATCTCAGGGTGACCTGAAGCTGCTGGAGGTCAGGGCTGAGCGGTCGGCCTTCACCTCCGTTCTCTGTGTGTGTGAGTATCCTGCAGACCGCCTGCTGCAGACCATCAGAGACCAGGACCCCAGTGAGTACCAAAACCGTCTAGACCACCCGCGGCTATTAACGTGTCGCATTAGCTGACCGAGTGTTTGCTCCCAGGTGTGAGCGAGCTGCAGGCGGTGCAGGTGTTGTCCTTTGTGACTGCCCGCTGCTGCGCTCTGCTGAACTCTGATTGGCTGCTGCAGCTACAGTGGCAGCAGGAGGAGGAGGAGCCTCAGACGTTATCCTGCTGCAGAGTCGAGCTGGCCGACAGCGTCTCGTGCTCTGCTGTCCATCACTGCGTCTCCATGGAAACCCTGTTTGCCCTCAGCTCCACTGGACTCATATGTATCCTTCACGGTCTCACTGCTACACACTGAGAACATGGCTCATGACTCACACACCGTCCTAAACAGGTCAGCACGAGTAACAGTGTGCAGAAGGTCACAACACCAGTAAGTGCATCATAGCACGAGATCAGGGCAAATGTGCACTGACGGGCGGTGGAAGTCCTGCAGATGATCCCCCAACAATAACATAATTCATGAAAACAGACATCGCTGGGTGATTTCTTCCTGCAGCTGCTGCTGTTATGGTCCATCCCAGTACCACGTCCTCCTTTGCTGCATCCACGAACCTCTTCTGAGGCCTTCCTGTTTTCCTCCTGCCTGGCAGCTCCATCTTCATCATCCACTCTCCGTCCTCTGCACACGTCCAAGAGAGCGTCCCTTTAGTTAAGAGACAGGAAAGAGGGATGTGTATCGATGATGGAGTTCTCCTTTTTATGAAGCATTTAAATACATTCCTCTCAAATTGTTTGCAGTGTAACTTTCATGAATGCATGAAATAAAGCGCCTCGTTTTTGTCCATACATCCTTTTCTTTAACTCCACCCCCTCCAGCTGTGTGCAGCGTCTCTGATGGCACTCTGCTGGCCAGCGTTAGCCTGCCCGCCTACCTGAGCTCCAGCCCAGCAGAGGACGAGCTCACCTCTTTCCCCTTCTCCTCCTCTGCCTCCTTCTGCCTCCTCCAGGTGTCGGCTGATCTGAGCACAGCCGTGGCCGTCACTCAGTCCCACGCCGCCATCGCCGTCGACCTCAACCACTACTTCAGGTATAAAGTCAGTGCAATGACGTAGAAGGCATCTCGATGAGTAGTGTCTGTGTTAGAGTCTGTTTGTGGGGATTCAGGTGAAAAGCGTCACATTAAAGCCATAAAGTGCTGAAAAGATTCTCAGAATGGTGACAGAAGCAGAAACGGCGAGGGCGGGGTGGATTCGTCTGCGGCGCTCTGATCCTGTGCGTGAGGTTCCCGGCTCAGCTGGAGGAATATTAAACCGATTAACTGCATCAAACAGGGAAAATCTAATGGCGCCGACTCGTCTGCGAGCTAATCCCGCTCTGCACTGCAGAGACGGCACAGAGCAAACTTCAGAGTCATGATCTGTCTTTCAGGATGTTTCCGGACCACCTGCTGTGCGCCGCCCCTCGGTCACGCCCCCCTCTTCAGCCGCAGCACCCCAGAGACCAGGACAGCCTGTCGAGCTCCAGCTTCAGCGTCTCAGCCCTGGGAGCGACCTTCAGCACCGACCGGTAAGCTGCGGAGCGTCTGGATTTATGAGCTGTGACCGAAACTTTCTTGATTTTTGTTTGTTAAAATAGTTATTTATTTTAAGAAGAGAAAGGTCCACCTCTGACCTTTCACCTCTGACCTCAACTCCAGCTCCTGGGAGGCTCGTCTCAACTCCATGTACAGCAGAGCAAAACAGGCCACTGCTCCTTCCTCCTCCTCCTGCTTCTCTTCATCTCAGCCTCCCAGGACCTCCTCTTGGTTCTCCTCCCTCCCCCACCTGGACTCCCACCTGGCTCCATCCTCGTCCCACAGCAGAGTGCCTCCGGGGGGGATGACCGTCACTTTCGCCGTCCCCGAATCGTCCGCTTCATCTCAGCTCACCGTCTCTGAGTTCTCCGCTCTGCTGACCTTCGTCCGCCCGGGAAACCAACAGACCACAGTTGCATTGTGGGATATGAAGTACGGGAACGTGAGATACCACCAGGCGGCGGGCGAGGCAGCGCCGGTCCAGCGCTGTGGAGAGCGGCAGCATCGGCTGCTGCTGAAGAGTAAGTCGCCGCGCTCCAGGTCACTGTTGCTGTGATGGCCTCAGCAGCCCGACAGGGCGCCAAAGGTTCACACGGTTACTCTGCACAAATGAATCCAACTTGGTTTTTTGTCCAAGTAATTTTCAAAAACTTGCAGTTTGTGTCGAAGCAGCGCGATCACCTGACAGCTCGTGTTTCTGTGAAAGAAAGGAAAGACGGCAGGAACCGCATCAAATCAGCAAGCCCCGCCTCCAGTAACCTCACATCCTGTGTGTGTGTGTGTGTGTGTGTGTGTGTGTGTGTGTGTGTGTGTGTGTGTGTGTGTGTGTGTCAGAGGCCGGTGTGTTCCAGGTCCTGTTCTCCGTATCGCAGCAGGACTTGCTCAGCCGGTTGATGTTGTTCGGCAGCGCGGCGACAGTGGACGCAGTCTGCCACCTGAACAGCTGGGGGCGCTGCTCCATCCCCATCCACGCCCTGCAGGTAGCAAACAGCTGTATATCTAATTAAACCTCGTTCTGATCACAGGAAAACATTTTTGAGATCTTTGATGGTTCTGTGAGAGAGAAAATCCTGAAACAAAAAACTCTGTTATCTATTCATTAAGAAAAGTAAAAACAAATTCTACTTTGTTTCCACTGTTTATGACATTTGCATCAAACAGTTTGTCTTCTTTGTTGTTGCACAGACTGGACTGAAGAACCGTCAGCTGGACACGGTCGATTTCTACCTGAAGAGCAAAGAAAACGTCCTGAACCCTCCGGCGGCAGCGTTCAGCTCTGCTGATCAGCCCGCCGCCTCCACGCTGAGCCTCACAGACAGTACGTGCACGCCACGTTACAAGCACACGTTTTAGATCACAAGCAGAGAAGCGTGCAAACTGCTCGCAGATGCACGTGGATGCCGTTGAATGCAAATCTTCCAAAACAACTTTCCCTGAAACGAGTTCAGGAAAGAGTTTGTTGGTGCTTATTACACGAAGCAACAGCACAAAGCATCGTTCAGTCTGTAACATCAGAAAACACATAATCTTAGAGGTAAACTGCTGTGATACAAATATCTGTCCCCTTCCTGATTTCTTATTTTTTTGTGATATCGTGTGTGTAACGAGCCGTCGCCCCTGCAGGAGTGCAGGAGCTGTGTCCCGCCTTAGACCTGCTGTGTTCGGCCGTCAGAGACTCGAACAGCGAAGCTCAGAGCCGACAGTTCTCCGAGCAGCTGCTCAACATCACCCTGAGCTTCGTGAACACGCAGATCCGCTCCGTGCTGTCCAACACACACCGTAAGAGAACAAGCACACACACACACACACAGAGCATTAATACAAGTGTCCGAGTTGACGCTGCTCTGCTGCGTCTGCAGACGAGGACTCGGGCGTGCAGAGCTGCATGAACGTTCTGGATCGATACGTCGCCGAGCTGAGGAGCTACATGAAGAGATTCCCCTGGGCTGCAGGGCCCGATGTGTCGGCTACCAGAGCTGCGGCTCCGGCCGAGGAGGAGGCTCAGCGGGACGAGTGGGAGCAGCTCTCCGCAGAGGTCAGATTTAGACGTTTTTCTTTGGTCCCATAACCGCAGTAACCTTCCTGTGATGCTAAAAAAATGTGTGAAAATCTGAAAAGTGTTGTTCTGTGTTCATGGTGCAGGAAGTGGTCCATCAGTCCATCCTGACCAATCAGATCCCAAGAGCTCAGGCAGTCCTGCGGAGGCAGAACCGGCCCGAATGTCACCTGCCGGCTCTGAGGAGGGAGGGTCTGCGGCAAGTTTCCTCCTGCCTGCGGCGCCGAGACCTGCAGACCGCCAACACGCTCCTCGCCAACATGGTGAGAGCAGCTGACATCACACATGTTCAACTACAGGTTATCAGGAAAAGAGCAAAGATGAGCCTCATAGAAGAGAAGTAAAGACAAAAGTACCGATTGTTTTTTATCTCCTGTTCGAGCAAACACGACCAACGTTTCTAATAATGTGGCCGCGGGTGTAGGAGTAAAGCCTGTGGGCCAGTTTATCTGCTCTGGGATCTGTATGATGTCACAGAGACTCTGAGTCCACAGTCTCAAACGGAGCGGGGCCTGGACCCCGGCTCTGCGAGCCGATTCGTCGATCCTTTTTGCGTCGAGGCTGAGCGGTCTGTGTTTGGGTTTGCAGGGTTTCAGTGTGAAGCAGCAGCTCCACCTTATCTGCCTCCACACGGATGACAAGGAGCTGAGGGAGCTGATGGTGAGTGTGGCGTGTTTCCCGCTATTTTACTTTGAAGCATGCTCTCCGTTTGTTTCTGTGAATGTTTACGTTCATCCCCGTCCGACCTCTAAACTGTTCCTACTTGTTGCACAGGTGGATGAGCTGTCCAGTCGGAGTTACTTCCCAGAGGAAGAGAAGGAGAGTGTCGAGTTCATCGGGGAGATGGAGAAGCTGGGGTCGCGGCCGGCTGTCCGCTGCACAGGAAGTACCTCGCATCAAGGGTAAACAGCTGCTTGCTGAATCCACAGCACAGAGTTCCACCAATCAGAGTGGCTCTCTGTCACACTGCAGACGTCTGTGTTGTGGACGTGTTAGCTCCTGTCTCTTTATGCACCGCCCACCCAAAAACCTGCTTCTTTCTGATTGGTCAGCTTCTGGAAGCCGACCTAGTAGTTAGTATGCTGCACAGATGTTACAGCTTACAGCTAAATCCTGAGCTTTTTCAGGGTCATAGGTAGGGCTGTGACTATTTTGATAGTCGACTAGTCAGATCATCATCCATTGGACGTAAACGTACAGCTTATTGCACCAGCAGCATCTGCTCTTATCATTAGCTTACAGCTTTAAGTGTTTAAGGTATGTGCTAACTAAAAATAAAGACAAGATGATAGTTTATTAAATTTTAATGAAATTTGCAGATTGTTTCGGTGAAGTTTAATAAACTCCTTGCTATCTAAACTATAACAGGACACCGGAGTAAATTCTCCAGCATCTCACACTTCTGATGATCAGCTGTCTGCTTGACATTTATTCAGCTGTGTAAAAACTATAACTTTAATCTCAGCCAAACCGATTTACTCAGGAACAAATAAAATACTGAAAAAAAAGCCAAACAATAACATTTTTAAGTTATCTAAGTGACTCATATATCATGTTTAACCTGAGAGAGAAAGACGGCGGTGGGTTTGAAGCCGGGAGTCCGGTGTTCTCACGGCTCTAGTTAGCCTAGCTCCCGGCTAGCTATCGAGCTAGTGGGTAACAGACGTCTCCGAAAACGTCGGAGCGCTTTTGAAAATATGTGGTGTCCTGATAAACTGAGCAGATATTTGAGGTTTGCACAGCTACATTCTCCCTGAAAATATGTTAAACGTTTATTTTGTGACCCAGAAAGAATAATAAGAGTAATATTAAAACTAACTAGCTGCCGCCATTGTTGGAAACTGCGCTGGGCCACCGCTATGAATTCTGGGACACAGCTTCTTCTTCTTCGGGGTTTAACGGCAGCTGGCATCCTTGTACATGCAGTGCTGCCATCTTCTGTTTCAGTCCGTTATTACACTCTTAAATCCTGCTACTTATTCCTGCGGCTTTTGTGATCTTACAAAGCTTCAAACGACGCGTCGACTATTAAATCAGTCGTCGACGATTCTGATAGTCGACGTAGTCGTGACTAGTCGACTAATCGTGGCAGCCCTAGTCATAGGTAACACCTGGGTAAGATGTGTAAGGGCTCCATCCTACAGGTGGGACTAATGTGAGGAGTTTCAGACTTTTCCACAGTCTGTGATGTGACTGTGGTCACGCTGAAAGCCTAGTTTACTTCTAACTGAAAAATACACAAAGTTTCTGCTCTATCAGCTTCCATCAGTAAAAACATCCACGTTGGCTGATGGGCTTCATCATACCAGTCATCATAAAGCAGTCAAATATTACATTATTTCACATTTGATCTCAAACACTGTGAACACATTTATGGAAAATCAGGTCTGAATATTCCTCGGAGGTCTTTGCTGTCGTGTAGATGCATAAACTGTAAATGGAAAATGGCACATTCACCGTCAGGCAATCAGCTGGTTTTAAAGCTTCATGTTTAACCGCCATGTTTGTTTGTGGAGCCAGCAGACTGCGAGCATCACACAGACACCTGCTAATCTGTGACATCCAATCACAATGCTATAATTTGACTGGACAGTCTGTTGGCACGGTAACCTCACAGCAGCCATATTATTGGTCAGGTAGTTGCATTATAAATGCTCTGACTCTGCTTCCTCCCACCATGGTTATGAAGGACGAACAGACATTAATTCTCCTCAGCTTCCTCCTCAGCCTCCTGTTTCATCTTACAAACATCCCCATCCTGCTCTCAGCTGCTTTGTTTCGGCTCTGTTTTTGTTACCTGCCCTCCTCTGAACCCTCCGAATTCTCTCTTTATCTCCTCTAACCCGCCCCTCGACTCTTTCAGACGTTAAACCTCTGAGTAAACACAAACTCTTTGTTTTTGACTTTGAGAATCCAAAAACTTTCCGGGACTGTTCGGATGGCTCGTAAGGAGGGAGGCGGTGAGGAGGTTCTGAAAGAGCTGGAGGTGCAGAGGAGGCCTCGGGAAGACGAGGAGGAGGAGCGGGGGGGTCTCTGGAGGACACTGAGACTGGACTGGGTGAAGAACTGGGACCAGAGCTGCCGGACAGCCGTCCTCCTGTCCAGACTGCAGCACGCAGGTAGAACCCGGGTCGGGGTCAGATTCTAATAAGTCTCCGTTCAGTGTTAACCTCCTTTTCTCCGTTAGAGCTCAGAGCCTGCGACGCTTCAGTGCTGTGGCGTTATCTGACCGCCCTGCACGACCAGCGCCGCGTGGTCGACTGGATCCAGAATACGGAGACCTCTGGCACCCCCCGGTGGCCGGACTTAACCCCAGAACTGGTGAACGACAGCACGGCCTGCAGCAGCTACATGAGGGAGAACATCCTGGACCTGCTGGCCAGGTACAAACACAGACGTTTGTGCACAGGTGTCCTGGTTCATCACAGCTCCACTGTGAGCAGCAATGAGGTCACCTGCATCCAAAAGACCAAACTCTGACCACACAGACGTGACCAGAAGCTCCCGTGTACACCGGGACACCGCACGCCCACCGTCTCCAGTTTAGCCTGATACCAACCAGCATATCAGCTGTGCAGCTGGCACGGTGCAAGAAAATAACCACAGGGTTTTATTTCCTGCAGGAGAGGCGTGTTCATCCCGGACGAGCTGGCACACCTGGAGCAGCTGCTGTGGAGGTTGGCTCAGGGTGGAGGCGTGATGTCTTCTTCTCCTCCCATCCCTCAGTACCGCTCACCCCTCGGGCTCGACCTCCACGGCGTCTTTATTACCTTCTGTCTGGAGCACAACCTTCAGTACCTGCTCTACACCTACCTGGAGCACTACAGGTGTGTGATATGATGTGATGTAAGTGCTGATGATGGCCCCGCCCCTCCCTGAGCCTGCTTCTGTCTGAGGTTTCTTCCTGTTAAAAGGGAGTTTTTCCTTCTCACTGTTGCCAAACTCATAGGGGGTCACATGACTGCTGGGTTTGTCTCCGTATGTGTTGTTGTTGGGTCGACCTTATGGTGACCCCATTATGAGCTCTGGCCTCCTGTCCACAGACTGACCCCCAGAAACTGCTCCCTCCTGAGCAGTCAGAGCCTCTCTGAGCGACAGCCCTGGTTCGAGATGCTGGTGCGGATCCAGGAGATCACCAGAGATCTGTCAGGTGGGAACCGAACTCTGCGCTCTCAGTTTGAGCGCGTTCCTCGTCCTCCTCGCTCCTCAATCCTTTCTTCATCGTGCTTTGTCCTCGTTCTCTGCTGCAGATCCAGGACTGGTGTTCCAGGCCAGTCTAACCAGTGCTCAGGTGTTATTACCTGGCAGCCAGGCGTCTCTCAGCAGTCTGCTGTTAGAGGGTCACAGTCTGCTGACGCTGGCCGCCATCATGTTCGCCCCCGGAGGAATTGACCAGGTAAACTCTGCTCCTGTCAGGAAGCTGCTGCTCTGTGTGGAAACAAAACCCTGACAGGTGTTAAACATGAAGAAGGGTGGAGGATGAAGTGTTTCCTCGCCGTGCTTTCAGGTGATGGCTCAGGGTCAAAGGTCAGGCAGGTCAGAGAGGACGGTCGACCCACAGCTGCTGAAGATGGCGCTGGCCCCACATCCCAAACTGAGGGCCGCCCTGTTCCCTGCCGTCCCCCGAGGAAACGGCCCGCCCTCCGACATCTCCGTGTACCACCTGCTGCAGGTAAACACCCACCCGTCACCTGCCAGCTCATTAGTATTCACCTCGTTATTGTCGGTATTCTGATGGCCCGTTGGTGTTTCCTTCCAGTCCCTCCACCCTCTGGACCCGTCCAGGCTGTTTGGCTGGCAGGCAGCAAACACCCTCAACTCCACAGGTAAGACCCGAAAGCCAGCACGAAGGTCACGGCTCAGGTGGTGACAGGAAGCCCCACCACCAAAAACCTCTGAACTTTGGAAACTGAGAAGCAGAAAACAGATGTTTTCTTTAAATTGAGTGTGACTGTGATCTGTGGTGAGAGTAGGAAGCAGGTAAAAGATACCCTGCAGAGGGGGAGGTGCTGTAGAGGAAGGGAGACAGGTGAAAAGGTGAAGCTGCAAGGAGCAGAGGTCGTGAAGGCGGTGCATGTGGCGGAGGATGAGCTGAAGACGTTTGACATGTTGTAAGATTTTAAATGTTCCTGTTTGTGATGATTCTCCACAGAAACATCAGAGCTGCCTCACTTCTCCAGCCCTCACCTGGTCCAAAGGTTCGCTCTAAAAGAGAATCTGGACTATCTCTACTTCCTCCACCACGGTCGGCCATCTTTCGCCTACGCCACCTTCCTCGTCCAGCAGCTTAGCGGCAGCGGGGACGTCAGGCTAACGTGAGTACCGCACCCTCGTTTCAGAGCTTCTGTGAGGAAAGTGTAATGGTGCGAGGACACCACGCAGGAACATCGTCCTTCTGCTAAGCATCAGCGTCATGTGTCCCAGGCTGCAGGAGGCCTCGCGGCGAGCGTCCAGGTCGGCCCTGCAGCGTTTCAATGCGCCGTCTGTGGCGTCGGCCGCCGTTTGTTTCTGTGAGCTGCTGGGAGTCTGCAGCCTCAAGCTGAGGGTCGACATCAGAGCCATGAACGCAATCCTGCAGCACTGGAACCAACGCAACACACACAGCAGCCCGACACAGCATCTGCACACTCTGGGTACACACACACACACTCACACACACACACACACACACACACACACACACACACACACACACACACACACACTCACACGCACACAAACACACACACACACACACACACACAGTTGAGTTTAACCTGCAAAATGCTGACTGAGCAGGAAGGAAACTGAGAGGTGAACAGGAAGTAGCCCGATGCCTTCAAATGGGGGAAAATGAGCTTTTTCTATCAGGCTGTAGTTTGAACATGGACTCACTGTGGCGCCTCTGCTGGACATTAGAGGAACTGCAGGTGTTTGCTTTTACATTTCCCCTCTGCTGTCTCATTAAGTGTCTAAAGGTGTGAAACTGGTGGAGGCGGAGCCTGGAGCAGCAGAGGAGCTGATTGGTTACCTGGAAGCTGCAGTAACAGACAGTTTGGAGCAGAGAGGCATCAGCAGGTCAGCCCCGCCTCGTTGATGCATTGTAGTGTGACGTGCTCTGCAGCTCGGAAATGTCTGAAATAGACTTTTATTGTGTTATTGAAGTATTTTTTAAACAGGAAGTACAAGGCTTGCTTCCTGTTTTTGTGTAAAGGTTAAATGGGCACTTCATACACCTTAAACACAGGCTGAGGTTTCTGTGTGTGTGTGTGTGTGTCAGGTCGTCGTACGAGGCGGCTCAGGAGTGGGCGCTGGCCGTTCAGTTCTGTCAGCTCCACAACCTGCAGCTGAGCTCCGTTTACCCCGCCCACTGTGCCCATGACGGACAGTTCATCCACTTCCTGTTATTTGTCCAACTGCACAACTTCCCGCCTCAGCAGGTACACACACACACACACACACACACACACACACACACACACACACACACACACACACACACACAGAGCAGTACCCTCTGCACGGTCAGCCTGGCCCTGCAGGTTCATAAACATTAATCTCTCTCAAACATCTACGTCTGGTTCTTCCTCCAGGTGAGGTCGCTGGCAGCTCAGTTTGGCCCCACCCTCCAGGCCCACCTGAGCTTGGCGTTTCAGGACCTGCAGGTTTACTGTAAGCGGAAGAGCTGCGACTCTGATGAGCAGCATTCGGTTCTGAGAACTGAGGAGGCGGTCTCAGGGAGCCCGGAGCGCCCTGGGGAGATGTTCCAGGTGCTCCTGCAGAGCCAGGAGGAGCCGGCACCCTGCAGATACCTCCTGCAGGAGGCGCTGGTGCAGCGCTGCCCGACGCTGGCGGTACTGGCTGCCTGCATGCAGGTAAGGGAGCGAAACACACCCAGCTATCCTTTCCAGTCATTATCAAAGTTACAGGGCTCAGCTCAGGAGGTAGAGCAGGCCGTTTGCTAATCGGTAGGTTGGTGGTTTGATCTGTGCTACGATACATCGGAGCAAGTTACTCTCTGATGCATCCAGTGGAGCATGAACAGTGGAAAACAAGTTGCGTAAAACTTGAGCAAGTGCTCAGAGAGAGTGCTGTTTGCACCTTCACCTGTACAGGCTCCTCTGTGATGCATGTACCGCAGTACAAACATGTTTGAAACCTGATGTTTTCAGGGAGCAGAGCTGCTGCCGTGCCTTTGTGTGTGGGTGCTGACCTCTGTCGATGATGTCACCGCCAAGGAAGCCACCTCCCACCTGGCTCAGGCGCCGCAGCATCACGAATGGACCGTGCACGACCTTTCCATCATCTGGAAGACGCTCCTGGGCCGGAGCCTCGTGAGGCCCCTCCTGCGAGGCTTCGAGCTCTTCCAGAAGGTAAAAACACGCCTCAGTCACCATTGGTCTGACCGCTGCAGTTGTGGTCAACGTTCAACACTTCGTCGCATCAGCTTGAAACACAAACTCGTTGTTTTTCCGTCTGACTCTCAGGACTGTCCTCTGGTGTTGGTGCTCAGGATGTTTGAGCTGTGCTGCGACTACAGAAACTTCGCTGAGGCCAAGTCGAAGCTGCTGGACTTCCAACGGACCCTCATCGCTGTGAGTCCGGCCGACTGCTCCAGTGCCCGACACAAAAGACAAAGACAGGCCTTCCTCATCAGTCCATCCGTCCTTTAGTTTACCTGAACGCATGTTTTTCCTCATCATCTGTTAGCGACCACGAGAACTGAGCTTCTGTTTTTAACTTTTACTCTGTCTACGTCACATTTGTCAGCTACTTACAAACTGATTTCTCACACTTGCTGCTGTTCCAGTAGATGCTGGTGATTATTGCTCTGAACTGATGGGTCATTCAGGGACAGAAGCCCGACCCAGCAGCTTTTTAAACAAAGGGTCTCTAATCTGCCTCTCTCCTTATGTAGCTGAGAAACGGTGGTCCTGCGCCCCCTGGTGGCCTCCCTCTGCAGTGGGTTGAGAGCCAGGCCTCGGTGCTGCTCCTCACGATGCTGCAGCGCTGCTCCTCGCAGTACGACATCCACCGGCTGCTGCAGCTCCTTGCCGACGTCGACAAACTCCTCAAATCCAACGGTGAGCTGTGCCCGACGGTCTGCAGCTACCCGCTTCATCAACTCTCTGGAAGAACCTGAGTTTCTCATTTTCTCTTTCATTTGAAGGTCCAGATTTCAGGAAGCTGAACCAGCTGAGTCAGTTGCTTCAGGGGTCAGAGGTCAGCATATCTCCCAGGCTCCTGCAGAGCAGTTCTCCCTCCGTCCAGCAGGAGGAGTTCCAGGCGACCGTAGACGCTCTGCAAGCGAGGGGGTGCTACAGCCAGGCGCGACAGGTGGCCCAGCTGGCCGGCCTGCCCGTGCACCGTCTGCTGCTCAGCCAGGTGCGACTCACCTGCACACTCGGTCTTCTTCGTGCATGCTTTAAAATCTATCATTTATCTGTGACGTCTCAAAAACTGATTTACTGACACAGAAGACGAGAGGTCCTGCACACCACTGAGAGTCGAGCTCTATTTCCTCTGTTTGGTTTGTTGTAAATGGGGCCCAGTTTACCCAGTATAAAGTCTTTGTGCTGTGTGGCTGAGGAATCTGAGACGCTTCCCTTTAAAGTTAACAGCAGCTTCCCTCGGTTCTCCTTCAGCTCCTTCAGGAGGTGAGCTCTCAGAGGTCCAAGCGGCAGTGGGGCAGATTCGAGACCCGCGCCGGCTTCTGGAAGAAATGTCACGAGCAGCTGGAGGCCGACGCCACCGATCCAGACCCCGCCTCCCAGTTCTTCCTGTCGCAGGCTGAGGCCGGCGCTCCAGGGTCTCTGGAGGCTCCAGAGGACCTGCTGGACATCCAGGAGCACTGCCTGCTGCTCGGGCTCACCGCCCACTGGCTCTCCCGGATCACCCCGGCTCCCGTGGACAAACTGGAGAGCCTGGAGAAAGAGCAGTGGCTCAGCCGGATCCGCAGACGCATCCTTACCGTCGCCATGGAGAAGGAGAGCGTCTTTAACCTGCCGCCGCCGGCCGTCAACCCTGAAATGAACACGCACAAGGCGCTGATGAAGGAGTTCTCCTTCTCCAACATAACTCAGCTGAACACAGAGGGGTACCTCGCGCTGGAGGGACTGCCCGGTCCCTCCGACGAGCAGGAGGAGCCTAATGCTGAGTCGGCGCTGAGTCCAGAGGAGAGGAGCGTTCTGGCCGCTCTGATTGGTCAGCTGTTAGACGACGGCAGCATCCATGAAGCCAGCCGGGTGTGCCGTTATTTCTCCCTGTACCACCCGGACGTGTGGCTGGTGCTGCGCTGCCGAGGCCTGGCATCCGGAGAGCTGAGCGACGAACCGCCGGAGGACGACTCTGAAGCTCCCGCGAGGGCAAGCATCACGAGCTGTAAGTGACCTCTGACCTTCAGTTCACATAAAGCACATATCCTCCGAGCAGAACTTCCAGAAAACAGATTTTTTTAATTAAGCAGAAAATATTGAAGCTTTTGATGCTGTATATTTATTTTTCTCAACTGCATTCCAACTACTCGTGTAATAGGACAACATGCATCCGTCCATCTTCTCCCATCTGTCCAAGTCTTTGTCTTTGGGGTCAGCAGTAACGGTAACCACCCACGCGACCCTCTCCCAGCTTGGTAATGTTGTGTTTCTGTCCTGGGTCTGTGCTGCTCTCCTCCTGGTTGGACATGCCCCAAAAACACCTGACCTAGGTTCATCCAGGACACATGTCGGTCAGATCCCCGAACCACCTCAGCTGTGGAGGAACGGCAGCTCCACTTCCTGCTGCTTCCATCTGTGGTGTCGTCCTTTCAGCTCATGGAAGTGCAGTCGGAGGTCGTCGCTCGATGAACCCAGCAGAACCACATTATCCAGAAAAGGCAGAGATGAGATCCCGAGGCCACCGAACTCAACGACCTTTGACCTTTAACTGCCATGAGAAATCCTCTCCATCCTTGTGTTGTCCTCAGGATTCCCATACACTTGTTTGCCACACACCTAGGGGTCGTTTTTGACCCGAACACACCACAAGGGTTCAAATCTGAGACGAGTCGGTGGCAGAGCAGCTCATAAATACACGTAGGACTCGATGCGGGCAGCAGTTTACACGCTGGGCAGAAACTGTTATTGTTTTTAATCCAGTAATTACAGTATGAATACCATCTTTTCCAGCTCCCTCAGTCAGCAGCCTGTCCTCCTTTGTGATGCTCCCCCTCCCCGAAGATGAGGTCGCCGTCCAGCTCCAGAAACTGGTGGATCAGTGCCGCCATGGCAACAACTACTGCAAACAAGTCCTCAGCCTCTACCAGCTCTCCAAGGTATCTAACCGGCTCCCGTCGGGTGATTTGATAACGTTCCTGCAGAACCGTCTGCTCTGCTCGTTTCTTTATAAAACTGTGTGAAGTTTACCGGAGTGTCCGACCCCGTCTCCTCAGGAGCTGCAGTGCTCCTTCAGCAGCATCTGCAGGGAGGAGCCCTGCTCGGTGCTGGAGAAGCTGCTGCTGTCCGAGCAGCCGGAGCGCTTCAGGAAGGCTCGGGCCTTCGTCAAAGCTCAGGGTCTGTCTGCAGACGCCGTGGCTGAGCTCATTTCCTCCGCTATGGTTCAGGCGCTGCTGGCCTCCACCCAGGAGCTGCAGCCAGGTGAGAGAGCACGTCTCAGGTTTGAAAAGTTCTCCAGTGTTAGGCCTCAGCATCCAGGTAATGTGTGTGTGTGTGTGTGTGTGTGTGTGTGTGTGTGTGTGTGTGTGTGTGTGTGTGTGTGTGTGTGTTAGTGGTGGAAAAGCACATTTTCAGACCGTTGGAGGGCAGGGACGCGCTGGTGCAGCTGATCAAACTATGTGACGACCCGAACCTGGTGGGACTCAAACTGCTGGAGCACCTCAACTCTGTTCCTCTGAGGGACCTGAACTGCAGTACGACAAACACACATGCGCGCACACACAAATACACCTCGAGTGTAAAGAGCTGTTTTGTTGTGTTCTGCTGCCCCCAAGAGGCCACAAAGCAAATGAACAGTGTTGGTTTCTGAATAAGAAGCATGAAATGTTCTTGATTTTAATGTTTACCTTGTTATGGCTTCGTCCTGTCATGCACACTAATGCACATTTACACACGTACTCATAAACAGTGACAAAGTATAAAAGCTTCATATGACAAACTGTGATAATAAAACTGTGGGATGAGTTTTGCACATGTGCGGTTGGACTTTCAGAGTCTGATCAGGATGCTTCAAGTTCTTCCATTTCCAGCTGGGAGGTGGTTTTACGAGGCTCGGCGTCTTATTTTGAAAAGAACTGCAAGCCCCCTTCCTTTTTGTCTCCTGTAGTTGTGGAGCTGCTGATCGTGGCGCACGACTGTTTCAGTCTCACCTGCAACATGGAGGGGATCGTGAGAGTGCTCCAAGCCGCCCGTCACCTCAGCCACACCTACCTGGCTCCAGGAGGGCACTACAGCCTGCTGGTGAGCCCCCAAACACAGATCCACTGTTCCCCTTCATGCTGGTGCTGCTGCACGCATGTTAATTACTGCGTCGTAGCGTCCCGGTGCGTACACGTCGTGCCCGCTGATAGAAAAAAATGCTTGAGTGATTTGAGTGACTATCATTACACAAACCAGCCGTGGATACTTTCTACTCAGTTACTGGGTTCAAAGTTGGATTACAGACGAAAAAAAGTAAGTTTTCCTGTGTGTGTGTGTGTGTGTGTGTGTGTGTGTGTGTGTGTGTGTGCAGGTCCGTCTGCTGACAGGTATCGGCAGGTATAACGAGATGACGTACGTCTTCGATCTGCTGCATCAGAACCACTGCTTCGAGATGCTGCTGAGGAAGAAGGTGGACACAGACAGAGGACAGGTCAACACACACACACACACACACACACACACACACACACACACACACACACACAGAGTTGCTTTTGAATGTGGATCAGCTCTAACTGATCTCAGGTCAGCGTGCAGCCTGTTCCTCAGAGAAAGTTCAGAGATTTGCTGCTGAGACGAGCGAGTCTGCACACGAGTGAGAGCCAATCAAGAACCTGACCTGTTAAACCAACGAAGGATTAAAATCAGCAGAGATCAAGAAGAAGCGCAGCTGAATCTGCTGAGCTTCAGCTCATGGATGACTTCAGTAAGAGCTGTTCCTGCGCTCTGATTGGTTCTGACTCACTGGTCTAAGGACCTTGGAAAGAAGAGCGTCCGGACTTTAAGTTTCCTTGGAGACGTTTCATCCGAGAAGCTGTACAGAGAAACCGTCCCAGATTTAAGCCCTGTGGGAGTGTCCCCCCAAGAGGGTCACGGACCCCCTATTGATCCTCTACCTAATCACACGAGCCGAGGTGTGAAAACAGGTGTGGGTCACAATCAGCCAGGGTTTCAGGTGAAACCTGGCCCCATCATGTGACTCACTGAGGTCAGAAGGCCCAGGATGTGAGTGGGCGTTAAGGCTCCTGGGAAGGATCTCAGAACTGGATTATAGGTGGCAGACAGCTGGTGTTGTAAGCCCCGCCCTCTGTTCAAAGATGGTCGCTCACAGTGGACACAGATGACACAGTTCCTCTGAGAACTGAAGAAGCTTCTCGGATAAAAAGTCTTGAGGGAAACTTAAAGAAGTCCGGACGCTTTTTCTCTCCAGGCTCCTCAGACGACGATGAGCGGGACGACTGAGGACCTTCATAGACAACCCTGACTGGCTCTCACTGTAAGGGCGGTGACAGGAAAGAGTAGAAACAGGTCTATAATAACTAATTACTGATGATTCTACCTGGGTACATGTGAGAGCACTGCAGAGAGTTGTTGGTCTGGAACAGTTGGATGGGGAAACATCCTGCAGCGTGTCCATAAGTCGAGTGAACTCACGCTGTCGCTCGCTCCCTCGCTGCAGAGCTCCAGTCTGAAGTCGGCTCTGCTGGACTACATAAAGCGCTGCCTCCCCGCAGACAGCGAGAAGTACAACATGGTGGCACTGTGCTTCACCATGAGGAGGGAGATCGGAGAAAACCACGAAATAGCCGCCAGGACGCAGCTGAAGATGATCGAGTCTCAGGCCTGGGGTGAGCGAGCGCCCGCTGAGAGCCGGCCAACGCCAAAAACTCACCAAAGCCTCCACGATTGGTTCTTTCCTCTGGTCTGATCCCATTCTTACTTCCTGTGTTTCAGTCATCACGCCGGAGCTGAAGAGCTCATTGGCCAAAGTGCTGGGTCTGCTGAAGGACGCGGCAGAGAGCTTCTCCAAGGTACCCGAGCTCCTCCCACAGCTTCCTGTTCCTGTCTTTAACGTCTTGAGAGGACCTGACTGTGTGTGTGTGTGTGTGTGCGTGTGTGTGTGTGTGTGTGCGTGTGTGTGCGTGTGTGCGCGTGTGTGTGTGTGTGTGTGTGTGCGTGTGTGTGCGTGTGTGTGTGTGTGTGTGTGTGCGTGTGCGCGTGTGTGTGTGTGTGTGTGCGTGTGTGTGCGTGTGTGTGTGTGCGTGTGTGTGTGTGCGTGTGTGTGCGTGTGTGTGTGTGCGTGTGTGTGCGTGTGTGTGTGTGCGTGTGTGTGTGTGTGTGTGTGTGTGTGTGCGTGTGTGTGCGTGTGTGTGTGTGTGTGCGTGTGTGTGTGCGTGTGTGTGTGTGTGTGTGTGTGTGTGTGTGTGTGTGTGTGTGTGCGTGTCAGGATTCGTGTGTGCGTCAGGCGACTCGCTGCATCCGCACAGCTAAGCTGGTCGCTCTTCAGCTCCACTTCCTGAATCAGGGATCAGACCTGCGCATCATCAACCTGCGACCTGCTGAGCTGCTGAGCGCTGCCATGGCGCTGCCGCGGTGCTACCAGGTGGGTTGCTGTTGTCCTTCCTTCCACAAACCTCCACCTGTCTGAAGCAGCAACTCCATCACTTCTTGAAGCTGATTGGTTGGAAGCAGGGCGCTTCAAATTTAAGGACTTGAAGAAAAGTTCAAGCTGTTGATTTGTTCTCCACATGTGATCCCGGGACTCGGGAGGTGGTTCTAATGTTGCGTACTATCGGCGGAGCCACCATGACGGTGTTTCCTGTGTCTCAGGTGTTCGTGGTGTCGGAGGCGTACGGCTACAGTCCGGACTGGGCGGAGATTCTGTACCAGAAGGTCGTCCTGAACGGAGACTTCGGTTACCTGGAAGAGCTCAAACGCCACCGCCCGCTCACCTCCACCCTGTTTGAGGACATTTTCAAAAAGTAAGACTCCTACCACAGAAAAACGACCTGACAACAGCCAAAATTTGACGTGGACTGACCTGCAGTGTGTGTGTTTCAGGCTGGACGGCGCTCCCGGCAGCGTCACCTCCAACGTCAAGCGCCTGCTGACTTACTGCGACGACGTGTACAGCCGCTACAGGCTGGCGTACCAGCAGAACCTGCACGACATCACCAAGATGCTGCTGCAGGACGCCAAGACGTCGAGCTACCTGAGCGACAGGCTGGGCAGCTGATCGTTGCCTGGCCGCAGCATCGTCGTGATCAATAACCGCCAACGACAGGAAACACTGTGGATGTACAGGATGTGTTAGTAGAAAAATGCCGTGTGTCCTTCTCACCTGATGGATGATTTCTTTCTCACTGGGTGACCAGGATTTAGTTTCCTGGCTCATCGGTGGTTAAATAAGCACAAAGTCTTTGTAGAAACACATGAACGTGAACATTAAACATGCTCTTTCAACTACTTTGGGTGTTTCCTGTAACTCCAGCGCGTCCGTGTTCAGTAAGATCAGATAAATCTCGACTTTCACTCAGACATCTTTCACTACACTTAACTAAAAATGCTCCAGCAGCATAAACGCAGTGCATTTCATTACAGCCTCCTCTGCCACCATCCACCTGTCAGGCCACGCCCCTAATAATGCAAACCTTCAGCATAAACACCATTCAGACCGCTGACTCACCACCGCACAGTTATGAAGAGAGGAGCTACCCACAGAGGCCAGAGTTGTCTCGACCAGGGGCCTGGCTCGCTGCTGGAGCCCCTAGTGGACATTAGAGGAACTGCAGCTTTTAGCACTTTAGCATTGGCTTCATTTTTCAGTTCTGGAAACTGAGTGAATAACTTCAAAAAGGAGACATGCATGACATCTCACAGTCCCCACTGCATACCATGTCTCTGTAGAGGAATAGAAAATAGAGGTGGTGCACAGGTGAGGCCAGGTGGAGTAAGGCCCAGAGTCACAGGGATGTTAAATGAGTGTGAAATGAGAAAAGTCTGGAACCCAGCTGGCTCCACGGCAGTGAAACAGCCTGAAATTTCAGGATGTTTTTGCCTGCAGCTCCTCGCAAACGGTCGTGAGAGGCAGTTCTCTCTTCCTCCACTAGGTGGCAGTCCAGGCCTGTGTAATGATCAGCTGTTTCAGCTCCTCGTGTCATTTCCTTTGAATGTGTTACAGCATTTGTGCTCATCTCTGCTGTAGGCAGAGCTGGTAATAAGCTGCAGAGTGCACCGAGCCTGCTGAGCTGAGGATGCTGGGATTAAAAACATCTGCGCAAAACTCAAATATTACCAGAAATATTACCAATAATCAGTGTTTCAGTGTCTTACTGTTAACTGGCTGCATACAGCTTGATCCAGGGGATTTACCTAGACCAATGATAAACTTTCATATCTTCACAGTCTGTGCCCAGCTGGGTGATTATTTAAAGAGGAATGGGTTTCTTTTATTTAAAGTTCAGAAACAGCAGCAGAGAAGTTCATTACTGACAGGAGAGTCACCTCTGCACCGAGCGAAGCCCCGACACGGGGATCAAAACAAAGATTACAACACGGAGCTGGTGTTAAAGGGAACGAAAACTGAAGGCTCTGCCTCCCATTCTACTTTTAAATACTCTAGGAACAACAAGTAGGCCTGCAGAGCGAGAGCGAAGTGCTCTAATAGGGTGATATGGTACTACAAGGTCATTAAGATAAGATGGGGCCTGATTATTTAAGACCTTGTATGTGAGGAGCAGGATTTTGAATTCTGGATTTAACAGGAAGCCAATGAATGACATCCTGATAATAATGAATTATAGTATTGGGGGAAACCTGTATAATAAAAAGTCCCATCACAGAGCCCTGAGGAATGACTAAGTCTTTGTCTCCATGCGTAAAGCTTCTCGTTGTGTGACAGCAGCGATGGATCTGTCAGGGCTGACTAAACTCAAACAGACTCAGGAAAATCATCCTGGCCACAGTTTGGCTTTAGTTTGGCAGACGTCGCTCTTCTCTCTGTGCCAGCCACTGTCTTTAATGGAGAGAGTCATTAAGAAAGCGAGCTAATTATTCAGCCCTCATTAGGAAATTAATCAGGAGTTTGTATCACGCTCAGCTGAGCGGAGAAACGCCTTCACGCTGGGGACTCGACTCTTTATTCAGAGTTTCCATGACAGTAAACAAAATGTTGACATGCTGAAATTTAAAATGACTTTTAATAAAAGGCAGTTCGTGTGCAGTACCGCTAACAGCCACTAGATGCTGGCTGTAAAACCCAGGGTTTAAATATGTTTGAAGTCCTTCACACGTGTCCATGTGTGAGGAGTGTAATCTTTAATGCCATGCAGTGCAGACAAAGGACACCTTGTGCTTACATGTGAGAAGCTGGCAGGATGTAGTTGGTGCTCCTGCACCACCGTCAGTCCTCATGGATCTTAACATCCTCCAGCTGTCAAAGGTTACGGTTCAGTTAGACTAGATGAGAAGTAAAAATCATTGCATTGAATTTATTTTACTGGCGGTTGTTCAGAAGTTCAGCATGCAACACCCCCAGCCTGTGGATGTCACCTTTGTGGGAGTCCGTCTGCACAGATGTGTGCAGAACCTGTCTTTGCAACAGAGGCTGAACTGGTTGGCAGCTGGTTTCTAGTGATTTTCCTATTTAAAAGCAGATTTCTAATCTAGGTCTGAGCAGTTAATGTGAATCTCCGTATAAAAGGACAACAACAGATTTGAGATTGTTTGCTTATTCATCACAGATAATTACTGTATTATCACAAAGAGATTTCATATGAAGCTGAAAGCAGACGGGTGTGTTGTTGCCAGAGCTGCAGCTGACTGTGAGTGGTTGCAGACGAGTCTTTGAGGGAACCATTTCCAAGGCAACGAGACCCCAAGTTCCCTGCACACAGCCGCAATAATAATCTTTATTTACAGCAGGGTCGTCAGCCACCGCGGGCTGCTTGAATCACATCCATAATTTTAGCTCCTCCCCTTTTAGGTCAAGATTTGAACACCAGTTTGGTGACGCTGCCGAGTACCTGAAAGGACCAGGCTCTTTATGACATCACACAGATCCAAAAGAGAAAAACTGTGAGAAAGTGAGGGTCTGCAGCTTTGGTTCTGACTTTGAGTACTTGTACGTAGCCTGATGCACTTATTTGAAACTTTCACGATATTTAAGCTGAGCATCGTCCACAGGAACAGGAGATCTATGACAGGAAGTAAAGGAAAGCGACATATTTGAACTCGGCTGTGACTTTGTTCCTCCAGGCGTCTCTTTAAGCGTCTCTCAGTTTTCGTGTCTGTGATGGCGCTGCAGTCAGAAGTGTGAATGGACTCTGCAGGTGACCTCGGGCTGTCAGTCCCTGAGACTTGGTTTCAGTGAGGTGTGACAGCTGAGCGATGAAGAGTCCAGCTCACGGCTGGGAGGTGTCGCTGCACCGTTCAGCCACAACACTGAATGTTATTTATTATGTGCTGATTTGAGGAGAAGTAGCCATCGTCCCTCATTGTTCCATCGCTGAGTGTAACGTCCACTCCCTGACAGCAAACAGAGCAGACAGTTGGTGTTTTCAGCTTTGAAAGCTTCACCTTTACTCCTCCAAACATGCATCTTGTCTCTGGTGTTTCTGCAGTTTCCTGTTCATGGCGAGCTTGATCCTGGTTGGTTCCTGAACATCATAACTGCTTTCCTCTCATTTCACAGTGACAGGGCTGGACTTCTTCCAGACCTCGGCAAAGGGACGCGACATCAGAAGAACCTGTAGTTGTGTAAATCTGCACTTCTCCTTCACTGAGTTGGGTGGACTTTGTTCGGAGTGCCGGTCAATCCAACGAGTGCTGTCACACAAATGAATTGTTATTAAAAGATTTGAGTGAGTGTAGATGAAGCTGTGTGATGCTTTTGTGTGGACAAAAGTCCAAATACACATCAGAACTGGTTTTGGTGTGGACGACGCAGCTTCAGAGTGTCTTTGAATGTGGTCCATCCCAGGAAACCAAGCAATTTAAATGAAGTCCACCAGTTTTGCCAAGAGGAGCAGTCAGATATCAGCCTGAGTTCATGTTCATAGCTGCGACAACACTGTGCTCGAGGCGCAGCCTGCTCAGAGACATTTCTACAAATATGAACGATATATCTGAGCCTGCATCCACCCTGGGAAAACAACAGTGCAAAGACATGATTAAAAGCCCAACATTACCAGCATGCATGCCTGAGATGAGGGGATGGAAACTTCTGACTACAACTGTATCTCCAATCGATGACATCATACAGATCCCAGATAACAAAAAGAAAAAAAACCACTACAAACTGGTAAACATCCAGCAGTGGATGAAGGTGTGTTGTTCTGTAAAGCTCAGTTTTATGACTGTTTCTACGTTTCTGTCCTCACATGTGCACACACACACTCACAGACCTCTCTCTCTCCTCGGTGTCTCCGGCTGCTGAATCTACTCCTTTGGATGCTTTTTGGGGGGAGGAGCAACCCCGTCTCCTCTCAGAGCGAACCCTCTGTTGATTCTCGTTCTCTCCGTGTTTGCCGTCGGTTCAGGAGGAACTCCGCTCAGCTTCTCTGAGACTCGCTGCTGATGATGGACGCTCGCGTCTTCACCCCGCTCATCCTGACGCTGTGCAGCTTCATCCACGGTAGGCACACGCACACACACACACACACACACACACACACACACACACACACACACACACACACACACACACACACACACACGCACGCACGCACGCACGCACACACACACACACACACACACACAGGTCGTCTATGGCTGTGAGGACACTTATACTTATCTGGATTAAGAATTGTAACCTGTGGACTAAAACCAGCTCTCCAGCTTTAAACTGCATCTTGATGCACATGCAGACATTTCAAAGATGCGTTTTTCAAACAGAAAGTGAATAAGAAGTTGATTTGATTAGAATAAACGTTTAACAACAAATGCTGTGATCAGATTTTGCTTCTGTCACATTTTATGTCTTTGGAGTGAATCAAAAACAGAACTTTAATCTGCAGATTAAATAAGAAGTTTGATTCTGTGCGTGCGGCGTCCTGCTGTTTGCTGAGGGAGAATCAGTGGGAGGTGATCCTCGTGCAGTCCAGGTGTAAGGGAGGAAAAAGGAAGAAGAAGAATTTTGCATCTGTGCATTAACATTTCCACGGGTGGGTGTGTCAAACATGCAACCCGCGGGCCAGAACCAGGCCGTCAAAGGGTCCAGTCTGGGCCACCGCGAGTCTTTGGGAACATTTCACAGGAGAAGGGCGCAAAGCTGGACCTCTCACTGTATCTTCATCAGATTTATGCTCCTCTTCCTGACACCATCCACGCTCAGCCACGTGTCACAGTACAGTGCAGCAGAGTTTTCCTGGGTTCACTCAAGAAGAAACAGTAGATTTTCTGCGATGCTTGTGGGTTGTGTTTAGTCACATTCATTTGAGTCGGCTGTGTTTCCGCTCCCCTCGTCTCCTCTCTGTGGATTTAGTGTGGGAGTTTTCTGTCAGTCGTTGTCGGGTCTTCTGTTGTGTTTGTTTCCCAGCGTACGTGTTTCCTGTGTTCAGGTCTTTTTCATGTTCTTTGTCCCGTTTAGTATCTATTTTCTCCCAGTTTCGTTCCAGTTCAGTTTAGCTTTAGTAGTCTTTGTTTGTACCTTCCCCCAGCCTAATAAACGACTCGCCTGTTGTTAAACCCCGCCCCCGTCTCGAGTGTCGCTGCAATCTTTTTTCTTATCAGACATCTCAAGGATTAAATGTGCAGTTAAACTTTTATGCACTCAGAGTAAGGATGTTTTGTTTTTTTACTGGGTTATTAGCAGTGTTGGTCAAGTTACTTGAAAAAAGTAATCAGTAACTAATTACTGATTACTTCCTCAAAAAATAATCCCGTTACTTTACTGATTACTTATTTTCAAAAGTAATTAATTATTTAGTTACTTAGTTACTTAGTTACATTTTAACAACACGATTTACAACCTGAATAGGTGATAAAGCGATAGATCTTTCAGCACAATTCTACTTTTTCTGCATAATCCATCATACAAAATGTAATCAAATGGAAAAGTCTCTTTTTAAAACTTGTTTTATTAGTTTTAATCTTTTAACTTTATGCATCAAGCAAAAATTTAATTATATGCACCATTCTCTGACTGGAAGAAATTAGTTTAACATTTAAACCTATTTTCTGCACATTCCAGCTCATAAAATAAAATATTTTGTGTGTTTACACTCACTCTTTCAAATAGATGCAAGTAAAACACAGCAGAAAATAAATAAAGTCAAAGACTCAGCGGTCCTGTTGCTCTATTTTCACCTGTACAGCAGGAGTGCGGTAGGCGGAGGGTTACCCTGGTGCAGGTGTGCCGCGGTCAGTGGAAGAATCCGCGAGTTTCTCTGTGAGTTTCCCATCACGTCGTAGCTACTCGGTGCTTGTTGGAAGTTTAGGGGTTTTTTCGCTGTAAAAAGAAGTTTTCTTCCCACGCACAGCGGACACTAATGTTTTTGTCACTTTTTATGGAATCAAACTCAAAGTAAGGTCAGTACTTCCACACTTTAAACGCTGCACGCTCATACTCTCTCTGCACTCGATATGTGATCCATTGTTGATCTGCACACAGCTGTTGTCACGAACGTCGCACTTGCTTACGTCACTGTCATGAGACATTCTGCAAAAAATCACGGTTTTAGTAACGCAGTAACGCAGCGTTCCTACGGGAAAGTAACGGTAATCTAATTACCGTTTTTGCAATAGTAATCCCTTACTTTACTCGTTACTTGAAAAAAGTAATCGGATTACAGTAACGCGTTACTGCCCATCTCTGGTTATTAGGCAGATGTTTGACTGGTCCAGTGGAGATTAAACGGGGCCGTGTTATCAGGTTTTCATGATTCATGTCAGATTAAACTGGTAGCAGTGTTCACTTATCTGTCAACGTATTTTTTCTGTGGGATTATTTTTAATGTAATCTCGTAGAAGAGATTAAAAAAGTCACCAGTTCATATCTGGATTGTTTGTATCAACTCTTTCAGGTTTACAGTTTCTCTATTAGCCTGCATATTATCACAGATCTTTATTATGAACATCGTCTGTTCACACCGTCTGTGGACGTCTTCAGCCTGCTGCAGGTTTCAGGCTTCAGATTATTCGCTGCTGGAGGAGCTCGTTTGCATAAAACCGGGGTCATAAATGTCTTCTTAGAAAAAGACGTTTTGAACTACTTCACGTCTCTGTGCTGATTCTGGTATTTACGCTGTGAAATCAGCTCTGAGGTTCAGTTTAAGGTTTAAAGACGTCTTCTTCAGCAGCTGCCGCTTTAAATCTTTTGAAATGTTATTTCCCCAAAGGAAATGTTGACCTTTCACAGCTGTTCAAATAACTCAGCCAATTAAATCATGTTTTCTTGGTCGTTTCCTAAGAAGAATAAGCATTTTTTAAAGCTAATAAAACATCTTTTGTTCCCGTTAGTGAGCGTCTGTGGGGCGTCCTTGCGGCGCCTCACTGTTGAACCGTGTCTCCCACCTTCTCTTAAAGACGTTTGAAGGTTCGAGGGTTATCGTGCAGGCAGTCACAGCTCTGAGATCAGTGCGAAACACACAAAGAGCCCAGAAGCTTCACGTCTTCACAGAAGTGTTCGGTTTGACTCAGACACCACCACACTCAGAGTGGGTGGTGTTTTTACAGTGTTTATTTCACAGCACGCGGAGTCACTGAGCAGCTTCTCCCTTTAAATCTGATCTCCACTCATCACAGCAGCTCTCACCACCATCCTGAAACCTCCCCTTTCTCTTCTGCTGCTCTCCTTCTGTTACAAATCAGCCCTGACACTCATCTCCACCCGCTCCACCCTGCCTGCACTCACTTCTTCATCTCTATCTGGATGGTTGACTCCAGGCATTAAACTCCTGCAGCGACACTATCTCTGTGTTGCACCGCTCCACCTCTCATTCACACATGGTCCCTTTTCCTTTTACGGACTTTCATTCCTCTTCTCTCCCCAGCATACCTCCACCTCTCCAGGCTCTCCTCCACCTGTTCCTCTTTCTCGACCTCATCTGTCAGCGCTGCAAACAGGAAGGAGCTCAGAGCAGATCCCTGATGTACTCCCACCTTCAACCCACCTGTCTCTCCTACCACACACGTAATCATGCACCTGCTTTCCTCATCATCCTCCAACTCTCCAAAATCATCGTTAACAGTCTGGTTAAAGTCCACCGCCCCCTCTCCTGGACATCTCCACACCTCCACATGTATGTCACCACCGTCCCACTCGTCATAGCTGCCCTCTCTTCATCATTATTACTCCTCCACCCGTCCTCTCACTCTCATTTTCTATTCATGAGCTGCTCAGTACTCCTTCCATCTCCTCCACAGACTCGCTTCCTATATCATAATCTGGGATTTTGCAGAATCTCTGTTTGTTGTTCAACGGTTGGCTGAGACTCAGATTCCGTCCTTTGTCTTTAATGAATGCATGTGGCGCAGCAGCATTAGCTTCCTGAATGCACCGACTCTTCACGCATTCTGCATTTACACATGCTGCAGGTCAGCTGTTATATGCAGATTTCTGAAAACCACCCCTGTCTCTCAACACGTGCCCCACCCTCCAGTACCCCGAGCAGACTGATGGAGGACGCCTGCCTTACATCAGAGCACTTAAGGAAATCCCCAATCACAACATACTTCAGATAAAAGGGTGAAAAAACGGTGTTTTTACAGCAGTCTGCAGCTTTTGGCTCACTGTGCAGACACTGAGCTCATCATCTGAAGCTTTGGTCATGTTTGATATGAACATGCACACCTGGAACAGGAGAAATATGCCAAAAAACAAAGGAAAAGAACTGGTTTGGTACATGCAGCGTGCAGGGTTGGGGTGCCACCGCTGGAACAGCATGAAAGGCTTTTATTGGAGCAGTCTGACACATTTACATATCAGCTTCACTCACATCAGCTCTCCTACACAACATTGCATCAGTCACGTGACTGGGTAGACTCCATATTTGTGTTTCACATGTTTATGAGTGTCAGAGTTAGCTGTGTCGCTGACTCGGGCAGCAGGAATCGAGCTCAAAGTGAGCGTTTAATGCAGGTTAATGAGGAGAACGTACAAAAGCTCAAGACACGAAGAGCGAGGCTGGGAATGCAAAATCAGAGAGCGATACACCGATCAGCCTTAACACGCTGACGGGTGGAGTGAATGACACCGATCTGCATCCTGGCACCTGTTAGTGGGTGGGACATGTCAGGAAACAAGAACCTGTAAAATGATGGGAGAAGCAGGAGAAATGGGTCAGTGTGACAGTTTGGGTCAGAACATGTAGAAAACTGCAGATTTGTCTCCAGTCTGCACGAGTCCAACAAACGAGCTGCTGTAGCTCAAACTGTCCATGTTAGGTGGTTCTGATGGAAAGGTGTCAGGATGCACAGAGCACCAGTTTAATGCATATGGGGCTGCAGACCAGTCAGGGTGGGCGTGCTGACCATCAGAACTAAAGCACAGAACAATGGAAGAAGGTGGCCTGGTCCAAATCACGTTTTGTACATCACCAAGGCTGGATGGATGCGTGTGCGCCGCTTTTCTGGGGAACACTCGACAATGGGATGCATTATGGGAAGACGGTGAGCCAGAGGAAGCAGCAGCGTGATGCTTTGGGCGATGGAAACAGTGCTCCCTGATGGCTGTGGTCTCTTTCAGCAGGATAATGCACTGGAAGCAGGAATGTTTCCAGAATGGTTTGAGGAGCACAACAACCAGCTTGAGGTGTTGACTTGGCCTCCAGATTCCCCAGAATCACGTTCTGGACAAACGGATCCGTCAGGACGCTCTGTGCATCCTGACACCTTTCCATCAGAGCTGCAGGGTCCGTGCCTCCACGGGTCAGGTGGAGACAACATAAAGAGACACGGGGAACGTTTAACTTCACATGAGGCATTGATAGCAGCCGCTATCAAAGTAAAACAGGAAGTAAGACACAACTGAATGAGGATAAACAAGATTAACGTGACACAGGAGACATCACAGACAAAAACACAGCGTTGGTAACAGTAACTACAACCAAGAACAAAAGACTCAAACAACAAGATGAGAATATAAACCATGAAGAGAAATTATATTAGAAGATAGAGCAGGCGTGAAAGCGCGGGGGAAATAGAAACAACAGTTCTATTAATAGAAACCTGCAGACTGACCCACAGAAACAGCTTCAAATGCAGGACTGAAGTAACAGACTGGACTACAGACTAAAACTTATAATACACCCGAGGATCAGAAGTCCAGATAAAAGTAAAACGTTTGACTGCAGAAGCTGCAGCATCACTGTAACAGTCACAGCTCTGCACTTCTTCATGTTGACAGTAAATAAAATAATTTCATTTTCACTTACGTTCATTCAGAAATTCAGATCCCTTCATTTGTTAACTTCTACCAGCGTTTGGGTTTTTTAGTTGAGCAGTCAGAGCACGAAACACAGACAAAGGATCAGAAAATATTTCTGTTACCTGGAGCTCATTTCCTGACAGTCAGCCCCTCCCCCCACGCTCGGCCAAGGTCTCACCGAGCACCTGTCAGTCATCCGGATGAGCTTTCATCTCCACCAAGGCTGATGTAATCCGTCTCCTCGAAGCCTTCCAGACCCCCGGTCTCTGAGCGACTCTGGGCTGCCTCAGATGAAAGGTGACAAAAGGAAGAGAAATGCGGTGAAATCGATGTTTGTCAGACCAGACGTGGGTCACAGATCTCACCCGATGGCAGATTCAGAGCTCTGCACACTTCAAGCAGCCGCTCAGTTGCATCGGCCAATCAAGAGGCACCGCTAACGACCTGCCAACACTCCCAGCGTTACAGCACTTCAGTCGTACAAAACAGATAATGAACAGAACAAATGTAGTGCTGGGAAAGTTTTCTCACATTTCTCACATATTTGTCAGACTTTCATGTCTCAGATCATCAAACTCATTTTTATATTTTACAAAAACCTGGAACAGAGTGAGCGATGTAGTCAAAGCAACCTCTGAGTCCAGGAGGAAACTCTGGACTGGCAGGATGGGGATGGTGGAGAGTCTGGGCAGCTCCACAGAATACTTTAGTGGTTCTCAGCTGTAAACTGGGAGAGAAAGCCTGTGTTAGCGTCAGTGGTTTAACCGGCTCCACCTCAGTTAAACTGTTGGAGCGGTCATGCGTGCTGACGACAGTCGTTCCTGTTTCCCTCCAGGCTCTCTGCAGGGCGTGTACCAGCGGCGTCTCTACAAGGAGCTGATGAAGAACTACAACCCGTTAGAGCGGCCGGTCAGCAATGACTCCCACAGCCTGACCGTCCACTTCAGCTTCAGCCTGCTGCAGATCATGGACGTGGTAAGAACTGTTGCTTCAGTATGAACTGTTAATAATCCCTATTATTACGGCATCTGTGTGTGAGATCAGAGACTAGATGACTTCATACAGGACCAAGAAAGAAATGCTTAAAGGGGATCTTTAGAAGAGTGTGAGCTACTGGTGCATGTACTGGTGCATGTACTGGTGCACATGTTGTACCAATAATAACATTAACTGATATGTAAACATCAGTGTAATCACAGCTTCCTCGTCGTCTGTTGCTTCCTGTTTGTATTGTAGCATCTGAGCTGCGTTAGATAAACTTCACAGGTGCCTCCTCACTGTAACTATGACTGCAGGTCTTACTGGGAACCAGTGTGAATTCATAAAGTTAAATAAATCAAATAAATGAAGGATGATTGTGACTAAGGGCAACATATGACATATCATATGATAACCATGCAATGAAGATCTGGTATTGTGATCTTCTAACGCTATCATGAACACTTTAACCAGGATATGAGGGAGGGAAAGAGGGAAAGCAGGAGCAGAAATATCCAGATAACATCTGTGTTTGCACTGAATGTTTTGCTGTGTAGAGTTGAATGAATAAACTCAGACGGGTCGCCGACACGCTGCAGTCTGCACAGACGAGCAGCTCCGCTGCAGTGCTCTTTGCAGCAGCTTGTTCCCAGCTGACCGCCCTGCAGCAGCTACGTCACCGTGGAGGAATTTAAAGTGAATTTCTGCTTTTGCTGAGAAGAAAAATCCATTTTTTGCACATTTATTACAGTTAATTGTGTATTATCACAAACAGATTGCATATAACTGCCAACTTGACTCCACTCAGTGGCAGACTGGCTGAACCTTGTTGTCCACAGCCACAATGATTTTGGTGGAGCTGCATCTGAGACGCACCTCAGATTACTGCTTTTCTGCTTTTCACACAAACAAACTTCAGAAGCTCCCAGTCCTCGACCGTTTCTGCGGGTTCAGAGTGGACGTTTGCTCCAATTAGCCCGACTTCAGGGATGAACTTTCCTGCTGCGCGGCCCGACCGTGAGGCTGAGACATAAACTCAAACAAACGGATGCTGTGAGGAACTAAACGAGCTCAGCTCATTCGTTTCTACCTCACGCACATCTTACAGCCAGTTTAACAAACACTCGCTCTGCACCCTGCTAGCAGCCACAGCAGGAGGCAACTTTCATCTTTCATCTATCATGGCATGTGACACGCACACACACATCAATTATTAGACATGTCAGAGTCCTGGCTGCAGAACTTTATTCAACCACAGTGCAGGGCAGCTAACACACACACACTCTTTCTAAAACTGCCTTTTGTCTCCGATGTGCAGTGAGTGTGTGTTTCATGGGTCTGCTCTCGTGTCTGTGTGTGTTTGTGCACACAGAGGAGATGCGATCGTGCTCCACCTGCAGCAGCTCCACCTTCATATGGACCCAGGCGTGGCCTCGGTGCTGTTCTGCATGTGTGAGGGTTTTGGATTGAGTGATTGTGGAGAGCGCCCCCCACAGTGTCTCTCATCGCTCCCGCCTCCTTCTGTCTGAATTTATGGGGGCGCCACAGTCCCACGGAGAAACAAGTTACTCATGAAACCTGAATCGGACCTAAATCTCTCACCGTGACAAAGTATAGCTTATTTTTACACAACGTTGGTATTTACATGAACTTTAAATTCACTTCCTGTCAGTGTGGGTTTTGGAGCAGGGAGCGCCAGCAGAGGCTCGGACAGAGTGGGGGGGAGGTCGGGTGAGGAGGGAGAAAGCAGCCGGCTCGTTTCAGGAATCGAACCAGTCGTAATAGTTTAGTTTTTTATCATCTTTAACGATTGTTGTTGAAGGAGCTACTTGTTTTCATTTTGATGTATTGCTTCTTTAATGTTTTCTATTTTCTTTACTTCAGGAAGAATAGCTGTTGCCATGGTAACAAGTGATGTGGATCAGAATAAGGAACAAATGTAAGAAATACTGTTTAAATCTGAGTCTAACAGCACGTAAACGTTCAGAAGTAGCAAGAGTTCACAAACAGCTCCCCGTTAGCAGGAACACGCTAATTAGCTAAAGGGGTGACGAAGGCGTTCCACAGCACACGGCGAGGGAAACGTATTTTTGGGTGGGCTTGATGAGGTTCTTAATCAATATAAATGACTCAGCGTGAAGTTGGCAGGAAGCCGAGCGTTTAATTACCTGATGTCATGATTTCTCACTTCTGCAGCTTCATCTGAAGCGAATCTGTCGTTTCAAATATCTGCTTTGGTTTTGTTAGGAGGATTTTCCAGCATCACTTCTGTCTGCGTGCCGCTGCATCGCTGGCAGCAACCATCCCGGCAGCAACCATCCCGGCACGGTGCTTTTCCACCCCGAAGGTGAAAGGTGCCGTTTCCCTTGGCGACGTGTTTGATAGAAAGTTACAGACTTGAGGGTTTGACTCAAGTTTAACAGGAAAACATCCAAAATCCTAAGTTTGAACTTGTTTTTGGGTTCTTGATCTCCCCATAGCACCAGGATGTAACCGAAATATGGACCCAGCAGTCTCATCACGTAGACAGCTCAACATTCACTGCCCCACATAGCAAGCTGGTCTGGCCCAGATCTGGTGTCAAGCCGGCACTGCTGGCTGACTGGTGTCATGGCAGAGTCTATGTCAACCAGATGTGGGCCAGGTCTGGCAATGATGGCACTGTTTATGTTCCTATTTTCCTATTTCAGTTAGTAGACCTCAATGCCATGTTGCAATACTATACTGCTGTGGTAGCCAACGTTTCAAATGCAGGTTTTGCAGGTTTGTGAGTGCACACTTTATCGAAAACCTAGTTTACTCATTGTTACCACTGGGTGGCTGTAGCGCAGGAGGTAGAGCGGGTCACCTGCTGATCAGAAGGTTAGTGGTTCAAACTAGAGATGGCACGATACCACTTTTTTATGTCCGATACCGATATCATAAATTTGGATATCTGCCGATACCGATATGAATCCGATATAGTGTGTTTTAATCAACAAAACTGTTTTTTAAATATCTTGCTGCATTTTGTATAAGTTCATACTCAAGTTTAAAACAACAACTACACTAAAGCTATTCTGTTATACCTGTATGCAAAAAAAAATATTTCATAGTTCGGCAATACTGATCAATCTAATAAACTTAAACCTACACCATCCTCCCTATTCTGGTATTTTAAAGAGTACTTAGCGTAAATATTAAGCAACCTAACTAATAGGGTTCCAACTCCCAGCAACAACAAAAATAAATAAATAAAAAATAGGGAACCACCCCTCACGCTCCACCTCATGATGCTTAATCGACGTAATCAACCTTAATTTGATGCAGTGTGAAAAAAAATGCACAGAAATCAATTATTTTTCAAGAAATATTAAATAGATTCAACATCTTTCTTCAACAAAATTGCAGACTGCACAGATGGTACCTTCCCAAAGGAAAAAGTACTATAGCTTACTAGGGTATATATATTAGACTTAATAGTCACTATATACAGTAATTGACTTCTATTCATTTTGCATCAAATTAAAACTTTGGGTGTCAGATAATTATTTATTAAAAGCTAGACATTTTAAATGAGAATAAAGAAAAGTATGTCTTTGTGCCCCCTTTTCCCAGTTAATGCCCTATCGGCCCCCCTGGCTAAACTTTGCTAGATCCGCCCCTGCACAGTTACCAGCGTCAGCTACGTAGAAAAAGATCCTCGAGTAGAAAGTAATATTAAATAAATTCTAACAATAGCTGATCAAGCTTAAACGTGCTGCTGTTGTTCAGCCGCTGGTTTCCTCTTTCTGGTGCAAAGTGGGCCAAAAACAAACTAGAGACACGGACTCCCGACAGAAAAGCCGATCAGCTGATCGTTAAGCAGTTGATTGAAGTAGCAGCAAGAAGAGGCAGTCGCTTGTTAAGCTTAACGCAGGAATGCTTTACAAACATTCAGAGATGGACTTACACACTTGCTTTACTTCTCTCGGGGATAACTTTGTCGGAGATGAAATGCCAGGTTGCTAGCGAAGCTCCACATGCTATCCAGACCACCGACAGGTCCCGCATGCCACAGCCGCTCTATCACGTGATGCATACTGCTCCGACGTGCTAACGTTCTGAGCAGAGTTACGGCGTGTTGCAAGTTTTGTGAGGTGCTTTCGTGATATTTAATGGATCGGATTACATTTTTTATTTTTCTCCGATATCCGATCCAGTAATTTAGGTCAGTATCGGACCGATACCGATACGTAATATCGGATCGGTCCATCTCTAGTTCAATCCCTGACTGCTCCAGTCTGCATGTCAAGAGTGAGAATGTGTATGAATGTAGTTAGAGCACTCAGCTTAGAGAAAGTGTGTGAATGTGGCATGTTGTAACCCGGGAGAGAAGAAAAGTGCTGTATAAGAATCAGTGTCTGAGTTTCGTCATGTTACTTCTGCATTATTATGTCCCGGCGCATTTTGTTATTACATGGCTTGATTAAGGTACATATCAAGCTGACATCTGGGGCCAGAGCTGAAACTGTTCTGGGCCAACACAGGGCCTTGTGCTGACCCATGTGTGGGCCAGATCTGGGCCACCAAAGGGCCGTCATTCTTTGCGGTATGTGGGCCATGTGTAAGCACATTGTGTGGGCCAGATCCAGGCCATACCAATTTTGCTATGTGGGGCAAAACACCATTTTCCTTTAATCACCCACTAAAGTATCTCTGTGTTCATCTGTTGCTTTATCTGCTGGTTTCTCCTCGACTCCAGTCCTCATCCACCCCTAACATCATTTATTTCTTCGTGGTACCATTCATCAGACACTTTCCTCCGTCTCAGCCCATCTGAGCTCGCCTGATCAGTCTGCATCCATTTTTAAAAGACTTCATCTTTCCTCTGGGAAACGCGGTTTCGTTCGTAACATTAGGATCCTTTCTCAGCGCTCATTCATCACCACATATTAATACGAGATAACGACACAGTATCAGATTCAGCTGAGCACAGGAGCAGCTTTTGATCTCCTGCAGCCTTTTTACAGATTTAAGATGCTGCAGGGTTGGATATCAGGTTGTTCATTTATCGTCTGTACTCTGCTGAATCTTTTTGTTGGATACCAGCAGGACCTCCACCTGCCTCCATCTTCCTGACATCAACATTCACACACAGTAAGAGCAGTAATCTCTATAAAAACTCGTTTTCATTCAGTCTTTTCAACTCTTGGTTCTGGGCGATGGGATAAAGTGCCATCCTACCCTCCCCACCCCCCTCCACTGTGATTTTTGGGCTTCATCAGCTCGTATCATCTCATCAGCTGCTGAGCACCATTTCACAGCTGCTGCCGTTTTGCCCCATTGCTCCCGAGTTTTATATCCACACTGGTGGGTTTTCCTTCTGGCTGACTGGTCGGTCTGGTCTGTGAGTCACAGGTGAGATTGAGGCTGAGAAAAGGGCAACCCTGGTTTCTCCGTCAGGCTGCTGCTACTGTGGCTTTTCTCCTTACTGTATGAGAGTACCTGGTTTTCTTTTATAGAATAGCACTTTATTTTCATTGTACATGTACAATGAAATGGTGGGTGACCACACCCACTGGGCTGGAATTAAATATAAAGAGTAGACAGCAGGAAAACAGGATATATAGACAAACATAAGAGAGAGGTGCACATTAGAGAACAGTTTCAAAGTGCTTGAAAGAAGCGCAAAAGGACTGGACAGAGTCTGTGTGAGTGTGCTATGTGCCCCACCCAGAGCCTCCGGGGGGGGCAAAGTCAGTGTTTTGGATGGTGTTAATGACCCTCTGTGCAGCCTTCCTGCTCTCGGTCGTGGCCCCTGAGTACAAACTCCAGGCAGGAGGAGAGCACGCTCTCCACTGAGGAGCTGTAGATGTTACTCTTCCTCAGGAGACGGAGGAAGTGCAGCAGCTGCTGGGCCTTCGTTACCAGGGCGATGGTGTTGTGGGTCCAGGTGACATCAGCACAGATTGATGGATTTTTAAAAACGTATAATTAACCTATTAAAAAGACATACGAGTGGGTTTGCAGTTTATGGAAGCTACCATGTTCCTGTGCTTTATCGTCAGAGAAACTGTTCTCAGCATCAAAGAAATGAAAACCCAAAGGAAAGCGACGACGCCACGGGCACTTTACAGCCTCATCCAGAGTAAATGGAGTCGAGGTAAACAGAGGTTTGTTCTATGACTGCCATCGTAGCGAGGATTATACAGCTGGAGTAAGAAAACAGGATACGTTTGACTGCAATCTGCACTCTACGGACAAATACCTGCGATTACATTTACAACTGTAACTGTAACCAAACACGAGCTTTTCCTGATCCAAACCAAACAACTAGCATAGCAATAACTGAACAAGCAGTTTTCTTAGAATCAAATCAAATCAAATCAAATCACTTTTATTGTCACATCACATGTGCAGGCACACTGGTACAGCACATGCGAGTGAAATTCTTGTGTGCGAGCCCCACAAGCAACAGAGATGTGCAAACACAACAACACAAACGAGCAAAATACAAGAATGGCCAACCTGAAACTAATAAATATATGTACAATATATAATAGTGTATGCATTTCTGGATGTGTATACTAAATATTTTCCTACGTGTGTGTGTGTGTGTGTGTGTGTGTGTGTGTGTGTGTGTGTGTGTGTGTGTATACACATTTTTACAAATTAAATAGTAAAAAAATAAAATAAAATAATAATAATAATAATAAAATATATAAAATATACAGAGTTGAATATGTGCAAAACAAGTGGCATTTATATACAGTGTGGAGTGCATAATGTTAAAGTTCCAGTAGTGAAGCTGAGGTGTCTATGAAGTGTTCAGCAGTCTGATGGCCTGATGGAAGAAGCTGTCTCTCAGTCTGCTGGTACGGGACCGGATGCTGCAGAACCTCCTTCCTGATGGAAGCAGTCTGAACAGTTTATGGCTGGGGTGACTGGAGTCCTTGATGATCCTCCCCGCTTTCCTCAGGCAGCGCTTCCTGTAGATGTCTTGGAGGGAGGGAAGCTCACCTCCAATTATCCGTTCAGAGCACCGCACTACTCGCTGGAGAGCTTTGCAGTTATCAACCAGTTATAAACGTTATCATTTCATAGTTTAATGGCAGATAACTTCTACCTTTAGCTATAAATTACACAAGTTTTCTAGTTTTCTTGGCTCATTGCTGCAGGCTTTTCAGCAGGAGCATAGTGAGAGCGATTGTGTAACCACTGCAGGCGTCCTGCAGATCCTGGGAGGAAGTTTTGGCTTCTTTTCATATCAAACAATCTGCTCTCCAGGTGCATTTCCTGCTCTAATATATGGTTTCCTGGTGCAAGAAAGAACTTGTCTGACCTTTAAATGTAGGCGTTCTTTCAAAGAGGTTTATTTGTTCAAGCATACTCTTTGTTTTTCATGTGGCTGCAGTCAGCTTAGCATACAGATAATACTCGTTAGTAACTGGAGGTCAGTCCTTAAACTTTTAATATTCTTTCCTCTGTAGACTCTCCCTCCTCCAACGTGCCGGCCACTTGCTTACATCCTCATCTTTTAATTCTTTCAGTACGCTCGGCTGCCTGAGAATGTATTAACAGGCTGGACATTCATCAAAGTGACATTATTCGCATTCATCCTCCCCTCTGCCGGCGCTCCACATGTTTAAGATTAATTTACAGGGACGAAGGAAACGCTGGAGAATAGACTGTCTTTTAACCGTGACTGCAGAGGAGTGTTCAGTCATATGCAAACAACAGAAGCTCCTTTAACCCAAAAGCATCTTTGGCCAAGATGACCGCACAATCCATTAAAGCCCTTATGAACCCGAGTTAGAGATGATCAGCGATCAACACCTGCTTCCTAACATCAGCAGCTCAGAGCAGCTGAACTCACCTGAGACTGTAGGAATCACCAATACATATGAGTTCATGTGTTCAGTCTTCATTTCATGTCCCTCCAGTTTTTATGAACAGCAAAGTTTATGAACTGTTTGGGAAATTGAAGCGCACGTGACTCCAGATTCACCACCGAGCCTCTCGCGCCGCTCAAACCCAGAGTTTGTTTTTTGCGTATTTTTTGTGAAAATGTCATAACCCCCCCACTGAAGCAGAGATTCATCCTACTCAGCTGAGTCTGAGTCGCCAGCAGCAGGATCCTCATGTGCGTCTGCAAAGTTGTTGTGAACTTGTTAGTTATGCCTCTCTGCAGCCGGCTTCTTTATGCAGAAGTTGTTCTGGTTCAGAGCACTGAGGAAACAGCTCTGTGGCCACCGCTGTTCCAAGTTCCAAGTTCCAAGTTCAACTTTATTGTCACTTCAACCATATACAGTTTAAAAATACACAGTGAGGCGAAACAACGTTCCTCCAGGAACCAAGGTGCTACAAGACAAGTTAGTGCAAAAAAAATAATAATATATAATATATCTAGTAATAATATTGTGCAAAAGAGCATTTACAGGTTGGTGTGTGCGATGGTTTGGTGGTGTAGGTCAGTGTGTTTGCGCTTGTGTTGGTTAGTCAGTCCAGTCTCAATGTTTTGAGGTAGTTAAGTTAAGCTGAGTGATAATGTTAGTGTATGTGTGTGTGTGCGTGTTTATCAGTCCAGTCCCTTTTTGCTGAGGAGACGGATGGCTTGTGGAAAAAAGCTGTTGCACAGTCTGGATGTGTGTGCCCGAATGCTTTGGTACCTTTTTCCAGATGGCAGGAGTGTAAAGAGTGTGTGAGAGGGGTGTGTCCGATCAGCCACAATGCTGGTGGCTTTGCGAATGCAGCGTGTGGTGTAGATGTCCTCAATAGAGGGTAGAGAGACCCCGATGATCTTCTCTGCTGTTCCCACTATCCGCTGTAGGGTCTTGCGGTCTGATATGGCACAGCTCCCAAACCAGACAGTGATGCAGCCGCTCAGCATGCTCTCAATAGTTCCTCTATAGAAGGTGGTCAGGATCGGTGGTGGAAGCCGGGCCTTTCTCAGTCTTCTCAGAAAGAAGAGACGCTGTTGGGCTTTCTTGTGCAGGGAGCTGGTGTTGAGGGACCAGCCGAGGTCCTTCTCCAGGTGTACGCCCAGGAATTTGGTGCTGTCAACGATCTCCACAGAGGAGCCGTTGATGCTCAGCGGTGAGTGGTCGCCTCGTGTCCTCCTAAAGTCAACAACCATCTCTTTTGTCTTGTCAACATTCAGAGACAGGTTGTTGTCCTTACACCAGTCCGTTAGTCTCTGCACTTCCTCTCTGTACGCTGACTCGTCGTTCTTGCTAATGAGACCCACCACGGTCGTGTCATCAGCGAACTTAATGATGTGATTTGAACTGTGTGTTGCTACACAGTCATGAGTCAGCAGTGTGAACAGCAGAGGACTGAGCACACAGCCTTGTGGGGCCCCAGTGCTCAGTGTGGTGGTGCTGGAGGTGCAGTTCCCGATCCGTACTGACTGAGGCCTTCTGGTCAGAAAGTCCAGGATCCAGTTGCAGAGGGAGGTGTTCAGGCCCAACAGGCTCAGCTTTCCGATCAGTTGTTGGGGGATGATCGTGTTGAATGCTGAGCTGAAATCTATGTACAGCATTCGGACGTGTGAGTCCTTCTTGTCCAAGTGTGTCAGGGCAAGATGGAGTGCAGTGGAGATGGCGTCGTCCGTTGAGCGGTTATGGCGGTATGCAAATTGCATTGGGTCCAGTGAGGGGGGCAGCAGGGTCTTGATGTGTCTCATGACGAGCCGTTCGAAGCACTTCATGATGGTGGGTGTAAGTGCGATAGGGCGGTAGTCATTGAGACAGGACACAGAAGACTTCTTGGGCACGGGGACGATGGTGGTGGCCTTGAGGCACGTGGGAACGACGGCAGCGCTCAGAGAGATGTTGAAGATGTCGGTGAGAACATTTGCCAGCTGATCAGCACATTCTCTGAGCACTCTGCCTGGGATGTTGTCTGGTCCAGCAGCTTTACGTGGGTTGACTCTGCGTAGAGTTTTCCTCACCTCAGCTGTAGTGAGACACAGGACCTGGTCGTTCGGAGGAGGGGTGGTCTTCCTCGCCGCCACGTCGTTCTGCCTGTCGAACCGAGCATAGAAGTTGTTAAGCACATCTGGGAGGGAGCCGTCACTGTCACAGGCAGGTGATGTCGTCCTGTAGTTAGTGATGGCTTGTAAGCCCTGCCACATGCGTCGTGTGTCGCCGCTGTCCTTAAAGTGGTTGTGGATTCTCTGGGCGTGTGCGAGCTTCGCCTCTCTGATGGCCCGAGAAAGTTCAGCCCTCGCTCTTCTAAGCGCCACCTTATCTCCCTCTTTGAAGGCAGAGTCTCGGGTCCTTAGAAGTGCACGCACTTCCGCAGTAATCCACGGTTTCTGGTTGGGTCGTGAGATGATGATCTTGGAGACAGTGACGTCATCGGTGCACTTGTTGATATAGCTGGACACTGATGATGTGTACTCCTCCAAGTCAGTGAAGTCGCCGTAAGTTGCAGCCTCTCTAAACATGTTCCAGTCAGTGCTCTCAAAACAGTCCTGAAGAGCAGAGATGGCTCCTGCTGGCCAGGTTTTCACCTGCTTCAGAACCGGTTTTGATCGCCTGACGAGTGGTCTGTATGCTGGAATTAGCATAACAGAGATGTGGTCTGAGTAGCCGAGGTGGGGGCGGGGCTCTGCCCGATATGCACCGGGGATGTTTGTGTAAACAAGATCCAGCGTGTTTTCTCCCCTCGTTGCAAAGACCAAAAAAACTAAGACCAAAAAAATAAATAAAGAACTGGACCGAGATGAAGAACATGAATGATTTAACGTATTCCAGCACCAACATTCCCCTGCTTCAGAGTGCTGCTAGCATCTACTAATAACCAGTGAGTGAAAACACATCCGTGTGGAGGAGGGGGACGTGACACATAAAAGCACCAGCAGGACACAAACCAACGTCTCCGGCATGTAAACCTGCAGCTTGACCGCATTTATGTGACTAACATGTGACTATTATCTGTTAGAAGACAGCATTGCTGCAGCTGCTGCATAAGAACATCAGCTTGATGGGCAGAAACCTGTTACGACTCGTCTGAATAACGTCTCAGTGAGTGGCCACGTTGCAATCTACACTGTGAGGGTGTCTTTCTTTGGATCCAGACAAATGTCTGTAACGTGTTTGCCGTCGGGCATCTCTGCTGATGAAACTGAGCTGTGAAGCTTCTCTCACAGGAGTCGGGGAAAGGAACGTATTCAAAGTGCAACAGAGCAAAGAGCAGAATTGGTTTTATTGTAAAATTAAATCCCAACTTTAAAAGGCACATTTTTGTGGGGCGTTGTTCCAGGCAGAGAGGCCCAGGTGTTCGTCTCGTCCTGGTCACACACCTGAACCACGTCAACAAAGTAGCAGCTTTACTCCGAGTCGCTCCGTAATGAAGGATCACCTTGTGTCTAAGGGAGAGGCGTCGCGTCAAAGAAGCTTGTTTCCACCACCTGCGTCCATTAAACTGTTCTTTCTGTCACTACTCAGAGATCGTGGCACAGGTGGTAAATCGACAGCTTCTCATTAACTTCTCACCAGCACAGCGGAGCGGTGCAGCGTTTATATCACACCTGACGCCACATCAAACCTGCTGTCAGTTCCCTTCACCTGTGAACAGGACGCCGAGACACCTAAACGCTGGTCCAGGGTGGGTCCACATCACCCACCTCAGACTGGAGGGTGCTAATTCTCCTTCACCCCACTTCACAGGCTCATTTAACTGCCCCAGTGTGAGGTGGGGGTCACCACCCCAAAGCCCAAAGAATGACATCATGAGCAGATAAGATTTCCTTCAACATCTTCAGAGTCATTTTGTTGGTTTGTCCTCTTCACACCATGATGCGCGCTCTATCCTGGTTTCTGCAACTGTACCTGTAGAAAAGCAAGCCTAACCTCTCAGATGGACCGTTCATTGTAACCGAGGCGTTGATCGCCTTTCTTCTTTTTCTGTTTCAGGACGAGAAGAACCAGGTGCTGACCACCAACATCTGGCTACAGCTGGTGAGTTTTCTTTCTGGTAAAAGATTAAGATGATCGTAGAAAAGGGTCCAGACGGTTCTTACACCAACTGTAAACATTCGTTTTCACAGCTTCAACCCACTGACTGTATAAAGATGCACATGAATATTACATCTGTTAATGTTGTTCTGAGCTCGTGCTTGTGGTGCTCAGGTGAGCCGCCTTTACCTGTCAGGCACGCTGGAAACATCAGCGGTTTCCAGGAGACGTAGTTTCGAGTCTTTTTCCTCTTTTCTGTCTTTTTTATATGTTTTTACATTTGCAGCCGAGGCTGAGCGCGTTCTACGCCTCAGTGAGAATCCGTGTATTTCCCAACATGTCAAACTTTATCTTGAGGGTATGTTTGTGCCAGCTTTGACATTTAGAAATGGACGTCCCTTTTTGGGGGGAGTTTAGTGTAATGATCCATAACTCACTGCCGGAGGATTAGTTCAAGATATGAGCTAGCCCTCCACCCAGCCTCCCCCTGCCGTCACCTGCAGAGAGTTAACGCAGGGTGTCCGCCAGCCGTCGCAGGCGGGAGTATCGGTGGCAGTCGGGATGGCGAGCAAACTGACTGTTGGCAAAATAAAGCGAGCAAACACTGACGATGAGTAAAAGCCTGCAGCCACGCCGCCCCATCCTTCCACAGAGGATGAACTCCAGCTCTGCCACTTGACCCAGATACAGTGAGTTTGCTGTGATGGAGAAAAACTCTAAAAAGCAGCGCCAGCGCCGCCTCTCTGTCTCCAAGAATGCTCCGTGAGCCTCGCCACCTCCTGCTCTTTGACGCTTTACATCTTCTCCGTTCGCTTTGAGCCGGTCTCGCTCGGAGGAAAGCCAGTTTTCTTTGTTTTCCTCGGGCAGGGCTGACTCTGGTGTGAATGTCAAAGCTAATGGCGAGCGCAGGAATCCATTAAGAGAGCTCCTTAAGCCCATTTCACACAGCTGTCCAAATTTAATTAGGTTTCATATCAGGGCCTGTGGAATGTGCGTTTGTACGGTGGCGCTGCACTAATCCGGCCTAATCTGCTCCTCTCGGATGGAAAGGTTGGTTCCTCCCCAGAGGCTCTCCCAGGACCAATGACTGTTTTGGCTTAATTTAATTTGGCTTCAGCTCCTCTTCCTCCTCCTCTGCTGCTGCTGGAGTCATTGTTCAGGGTTTTATTGTGAAGGGGAAGAATGTCTTTAAGCGAGGAGAAACATTTCTGCAGCCGGAGCTGGTAGGCTTTTTAATGTCAGTGTTCCTGCAGCTTTTGTTCGTTTCCTCCTGGCAGACGAGAAACTTTGACTCACCGTGAGAGTAAAAACTGCCTCCTGGATCACATTTCTTCCTTCAGGGGCTCGGAAAGAGCTTTCACGTTTATTCTGCAATGATTTTGTTGAGCATTCGTCTCATTTACAAGCTGTTTGTACCCAGACGCACAGACTCAGAGCAGCATAAAGGAGCGTAAACACAGAAAAATGACGCTGTACTTTAACTGTTACTCCACTTAAAATGATTTTTCATTAATGAACAAAGAGGAGAAGCCTCCCGTCTCGTCCCTCCACCTTGCACTCCGCAATCGGTCCCTCGCTCGCTGCCATCACCTCTTCCCTCGTGTCATCGCCCTGACAACAGACAGATTCTGGCTAGAACCATCGCTTGGGAAGCTGGCCTGGCTAATAGCCATGCCGACCCTCAACACGGTTGCTCCCGGCAAACAACAGTGGAGACAGCCGTACTCGATCACGCATGGTTCTCCCCGCTGGTCGCCATCTCTGTCGCTGGAAACTGGGACGCTGGTATTTTGTTATTTCCTGGGTGATCAGCCTTAATGATCGCGTTGACTTCCACGCCTCTGTCCTGCGTTTGGGTCTGAACGTCCTCTGGGATTAATGACACACACAGCCACATGACATCAGTTAGTTTCCACAATGAATGCAACAATGTAACACGCAGGTATTTAGTCCAGACTCTGATGACTGTCATGACATCACTGCATCAAAATGACTGATGAGGATAAAAATGTTTAGAGTTGATTCAATATTCAGGGCAAAAAAAGTAAAAGTTGTTATCATACGTGTGCATTCACATGCTGCCCTGTGATTGGTTGATTAGCTACTCGTGTTAATAAGCGTCTGGACCTAATGAAGTGGCCAGCGAGTGTAATAAACATGAAATTCTTCTTCTTCTTGTAATAAAATAACAGCAGCTCGAAGTTAAACCATTAAAATAAAATATCTAAAATATTGTATTTACCTCACGATTTTACTGCTTTACTGCTTACATCCGCCTGTGGTGACGACAGGATCATCTTCAGCTCTTCAGCAGCTTTTACATGTTTAGTCGTGTTGAAACAAATAATTAAAGTGTTTGGAGAGGTCTTATAATAATCAGCGGCTCTTTCAGAGTTCCAGAGTCTCCCTGAAATCTTCCAGAATAAAAGCGGTGATATCCGGCCTTGTCTCTGAGCTGCTGCATTTCTCTCTTTCTTTCTGAACCTTATCTCGTGGATCAGTCGGCCTCTCCCTTTGTACTGTGCAGGTTTCTGTTGGTCTTATGCAGCTCTGACTTGTGAAGCTTTGGAGGCTTTGAACATCCTCCCTGCTCATTGAAATTACCTGTGAGCTCTCAGAATCAAACCGGCTTCCTCGGCGTGTTCTGAAGTTTCTCACATGTTGTAGTCTCAGTGGTTTCCATGCTAATGCTAACGGAGCGAGGAGTTAATGTTGTGTTTTATTACGTATTTCAGCAAACCTCACGGAGTCAACATATTCCTCCTGAAAGCTAAGAAGTAAAACGTCATCCCAACTCTTTTAATATTTCAACAGTCGCAAGAATTGAATATGTGAAATGAAAACTGAAGGCCTTTGGATGAAAGCGCTCTGATCTAAATCACCAAATCTCTCAAACTGGAAAATTAATTGGATTAATCTTAATATTTAATTAGTAAAAAATAAAATATTTAGGCTTCTCTGTTTGCTCCGTACGTCTCAAAAACAGGCTGAAAATCACCTTTAAGCTTTGCTGCTTTACACGCTCGTGCGTCTGTGACGCTTTGACCCAGTTTCTCCAGCTTTGCTGACAGTTACGGGCGACCGTGGCTCAGGGGGTTGGGAATCGCATCTGTAACCGGAAGGTCGCCGGTTCGATCCCTGGGCTCTCTGTCCTGGTCGTTGTGTCCTTGGGCAAGACACTTTACCCTACTTGCCTACTGGTGTTGGCCAGAGGGGCCGATGGCGCGATATGGCAGCCTCGCTTCTGTCAGTCTGCCCCAGGGCAGCTGTGGCTACAACTGTAGCTGCCTCCACCAGTGTATGAATGTGAGAGTGAATGAATAGTGGTATTGTAAAGCGCTTTGGGTGCCTTGAAAAGCGCTATATAAATCCAATCCATTATTATTATTATTATTAAATGATGGAGAATAAATCAGTAAACGATACACAGCACAAGATGTACTGGCTGGTTTACCAAAACATTTCTTATAACTTTAACTGAAACCAGCTAATTGTTTCTAATTTGTGATGGAGCAGTTTTACAAAGTCTAATGCGGGAGGCTAACGTCGTTTAGCTAGCCTCCTGCATTATTTGGTCACGTTATTTACTTATAACTAAATAAGTATCAACTTTACATAAATGTATCTACTGCTCTCACCTGAAACAGTAAAACAGCAGCTCTGGGTTAATGATGGCTTCCATTACAATAGCTGGCCTGCGTTTCTTTGTGCCGCTGCCACCTACTGGTGAAACTAAATATCACTTTAACACCACATCAGATGGGAGCAAACGAGCTGTTTGCGCTGTGCTAAATGTAATGATGTAAACTACTGTCATAACAAAAGCAAAACGAGGGGAGCACGACCACATTCAAAGAACAAGAATTCTCAGCCTTGTTTTTAACACTCAGGGTGACACAGTACCAAACCCCATTATCCAAACTCTCGGCATCACTTAACAGCGGATAAAAGAGCTGAGATCCGCAGCTTTGTTGTTGGTGTGAATGTAATAATCCAGCTGTGATCCCTGATAATGCTGAGTAATTACAGAGTGAGAAGAGAGCCCGTTTTACACCATGACACGGTTGGAAATGTGTATTTGGTGAAGTCTAACTGTTAGTGACACACTTTTATTGATCTGTCAGATGAACAATTCTGCAGTGATGCAGCAGTAACTGAGCCTGTGGGCGTTTACGCGCCATCAGTGCGTCCAACCAGTGAGGCTGCTTTACTCTGACGTGATGCTTACAAAATAAGTGATGACATGTCTTTGACAGACGCGATGATGAAAGGACATTAATGGTAATGGAGTGACACTTTTATGTTTCTTGTGTCATAACTTAAAAGTTATTATATGCACAGCGTCACGTTTTTGTCAAACATCAGATGCGCCCTGCATTTTTTACAAAAGTCAGAGGCTTTTTGAGGGGAAATATCTCTGCAACAGTTCAGCTCTCAGTGGAGTCCTCCGGGAAAAACATTTCAACTCAGTGACAGGAAGTAAACAAGATGAAGAGGGATGTGCGACTTTCAGTCACCACAGCCTCAAACCGTCAGCACGGACCACAGAACTCGGAGAAGCTCGGAGACGTAACGAGGGCCGAGCCTGCCGGGGAGCCAAGTATGCAAATGAGGCGATTCTTGGCGGCGCTCCGTCCTCTCAAACACCCGGAGCTAACAATGGCTGTTACATAAGATCCATCAATGTAATCTGGATTTCACCAGCTGAGATTTGGAGGTCAGGCAAACAGGAGCCAGCTGCTGCTCATCACACAGAAGAATCACATCTGTGTGATTTTACTGTTAGCCCATCATTTATGCAGGTTTCACAGAAATACAGTGAATTTGTGGAAAACCGTGTTTATTTTTATTTGAACTAATTTGCATTTTTCTGTGTAATTTTGAGTACGTATTATGTTAAGACATGCTTTTATTTTATTGATTTATTTATTTTCTCCCCCTTTTAATCTGCAATGGTTCAGTCCAGAATCTATTTGGGCTGTGGCTCAACCAATTAGCTGTCACCACCTCAACTGGTCAGCTGGTTTATTTGTGAAGGTGTGATTGGTCCATGTGTATTTTTTTTCTGTTTGCTGTTTTTTATTTAAAGATGCCGAAACGCGTCGGTCACTTAATAAATCTGTTCCCGGTTACTTTAAGCATCGGTGGAGTGTTCATGTCATCAAATGTTTACATACAAGTTTTTTTTAAGAAAGACCCAAAAACAGGACACATTAGCCAACAACATAAATATTATTTAAACCTGCAGGAGTGGACACGTTAGCTCAGCTGATCTGAAAAACAGAAATGTTGACCTAAAATAATATTATTGCAAAGCTGCTCCGTTCTTCAGCATGGAAACCAACACGTGTTAATGTTAGCATCATCATACTGGAGCCTTTTATGGTAATATGGCAGGAAAACTATAATACTGGCTATTGAAGGGGGCTAAAAATAACTGCTGTTGACGTGGATGACCTTCATGTGAAGTCTGACAATCACAGTGTCGAGATCCTGCTTTGTAACTCACTGAATGCACAGAGCGCCAAATAAAGTCTGCGACTCCACACAAACACATGTGGGTACGAGGTGGGTCGGTCCATTGGTAACATGGGGTTTTTGTATGCGTGTTTGCAGTACTGGACAGATTTCTACCTGCAGTGGAACACGTCCGACTATCCAGGCGTGACCAACGTCAGGTTCCCCGACAGCCAGATCTGGAGGCCCGACATCCTGCTGTACAACAGGTACCTGTGTGCTGCGGGAGAGCAGCCGAACCACTCGGTAACGGAGCCGGGAAGAGATTACTCCATCTTTGTTCTAAATGTATCCCAGTGTGTTAGCTGCACAGCTGATAACCTCTAACCCGATCTTTAGAGCAGGACGTACAGACTAAAGTTTCCTGGTGTAGCTGCCCCAAGTATGAAAAATGTCAGAACGGAGATGGAGCGTCACGATCGTTCGTCTTCTGGTTGATCTGCAAAGTTTCTGAAAGAAATCAATAAACCAGAAATCAGTTTGTCTCCTGGTGGAAGCCAAAGACATCTCTCAGTTTGAGGTTTTATTTCTTTGTTGCCGAGTCAGCCATCCTGTTATAGATGCTAAAGTTAGGCTCTCTCCTGTAAGCATGAACACCTCGCTGTTAACATCGGGGCTGTGGGAGGCTCTCTGCTGGTGGCGCTTCAGCTCATTAACCGAGCTGCAAAGTTTGATCCTTGGAAGTGGAGGGGGTGGGTGGTTGTCAGAGGGAATATTGACCCGGCTGGTTTTAATGAGGCAGACCCAGCTCACAGGACCAGAGCCTGACGGTGAATGATTATCAGCCAGTGGGTTCACTTTTACAGCAAACTTCCTGTCTGCCATTTCTGTTGGATGAGACCTTATAACATTTAGCTTTGCATCGCTGTACTTCAGTCTTATTACATGTTGGCTGGACACATTCATTGATACCAATACATCTGCATCTGAGCTTTTATTGGCAGATGGCTCCAGTTCTATGGGCAGAAATCTGTGCCATCAGAAACTGAATTTGAATAAGTTCGATTTGAATTTGAATTGCTCAGATTGAATCTGAATTGTAACTTGAATAAATGCTTTTGAAAACTGAATTTGAATTAGTCTAATTTGAAATTGAATTTTATATTTTGAAAATGAATTGATTTGCTTTGAAACTGCATTTTATCCTTTAAAAATTCAGCTCTCGAATAATTTCAATTTCAGTTCCAAAATTCAGTTTTTTGGAACTTACATCCGGTTCCAGTTCAAGAGCAGATTAATAGAACTACGTTTTACTAGCGGACTGAAAGTGTTACTGACGGGAATTTACAGCGTCTTGAGCTGAATTAAGACTTCAGAAGTCATTCGTCATGTCGAATGACCAGCGGATAAACTCTCAGGTTGGTAAATGTATTACATGTATAAGAACAAGCGTCATGTTAACAAATGATAGCCGTACGGTAACTTTTATGCTTATTGTAGCTGTTAGCTAAAAACGGTAATTTAGCGTAGTTTGCCCTGAATTCAGCTTTGACAAACAAATATGATCGACTGTTTCTAGTAGAATTCCAAAGTTGTCATCTTGGACCCTCTCAGAGTGCCCCTCTGTATGCTTGCAGAGACCCCTACAGTAGGGAAACATGCAAAACGGTGTCCAAACCTTTGTGTTTTAGCTTTATTTATGCCTTACACAGCATCCCAACTCTTTAGCTAACTTAATAACTTTAGCTAAAGTGAATAGTTAGTCTAATTCATTAGTGCAGCATTACTGGATTTGGCCAAATTTGGCCCGCGAAGCCATACCAAATTACTATCAGAGCTGGCCTACTGGTATTATACAGCTAATATATATATTGTTTAGTATTAAGCTTTGCTTGTTCCATATTCAGTTTTTCAGCAAAACTTGTTTGAGTCCATAAGAAAAGTTTCATTCTTATATCTGGAGGAAGATTTTTTTTTTTCTTCAATAAATATTAATGTTAGCCCACGACTTTGTTCCAGTTTTGAATTTTGGCCCACTGTGTATTTGAGTTTGACACCGCTGGTTCACAGCATCCTGCCATGCGATTGCATTTGTCTCTAACCATCAGGAACCCTCACGTTAACTTTTATCCAGTGGAAAAAAGTTAGCGTTCATCCTCCAGCTTCACTGTGCTAATGTTATGCTAACATAGCTGTGTCGCTAGCGATCACGTAGCACATCATTATATACCAGCTAGCCCAACTTCAGTAACCCTACAAACGTCACTGCTGTTTAGTTTCCTGTCTTCATTTATGTTGGAAGTGATAGCAGAGCTGTACGTTTGAATTCATAAATCTCTCAGTCAGAACATGCTATATCATGTTTAGATAGAAGCTAGCGAGCTAACTTCCTGCTAACTTCTAACTCTGTTAAACTTCATAAATCCTGTTTTCATGGATGCCTGGATGTTAAACTTAATTGTTACACCTGGTAAAGCAGCAACGCGGATATTGGACAAGCCTGATCCAAGCCGGCTCCACGCCCCGACTTGTATTCAACTGTTCCTGAAACACTGGACAGTCCACGAGGCCCACGTCCACGCCCCTGTGGGTCAGGAGTGTTTTGGGTTATGAGCAGGACCTACACAATTTAGGCAGGTGGTTTATTGTTGTGGTTGATTGGTTTATACTACCAGCATGTTCTATGTCTGCTCTGGGCTCTCCCTTCAATTAGTTCCAACAATAAAACCTCCACAGAAGGCCCTGAAAGATTTCTCTCTTCAGCCGTCAGAGCCGTCCCGGCGAGCTTCTCTCGCCGCCGAGGAACAGCTGACATGTTTGGAGCTTCTTCCCAGAGTCTGAGCTCCTTGTGGGCTGAGCTCTGATGAACACAGAGTGACAAGGAAGGACATTTAACAAGAGGAGTTTTGTAAACAAAACATTAAAAAGGAGAAAGTTCTGAAGCAATAAAGTCATTTAATAATAATATTTTTCAGCTCATAAGCATCACTGCAGGTAAAATGAACCCTGACGACGTCTGTAAGAATTAGTGGACATTATTTAAATATTAATTTTATTCGATGGAGATGTGGTTTGTTTCAGTGAAGAGTTTCTAATGAAGGTCAGAGGTATAAATACACAGCTCTGTGTGTCCGAGGCTGCACGTGTACAGAACACGTGTGTGCGCGTTCGGCTGTCGTCTTGATGAAACTATGATTTGCTCAACGCTCATGGCTGCTGACGGACCCTGACTGTGGATCTGTCTCTGCCCACAGCGCTGATGAAAGGTTCGATGCTTCATTCCACACCAACATCCTGGTCAACTCCACAGGCTACTGCCAGTACCTGCCACCAGGTAACACACACAAGCCCCTCCCATCAACAACAACTACACAGTCCTGAATTCACCTGTAATCACAGCTGTTTAACATTAACAGGAGTTTGTGGTTCTACTTATTCAATGATGCTGAAGTGACTACAGATTTATAAAAAGCTTCTCCATCCATCTAATTTCATAATTCAGGGTGAATATTTTTAATAAAAATAAAATGCATCCCTTTGTTTCAGAGTCTTTCACTGTTGTTCACAGTGTGATGGTGGAAGCAGCAGGACGTCACAAAGACTGGATTTTCAATTTTAAATCCGATGTTTGATTCAGATAATTAAACTCTGGACATCAAAGTGTGAATAGGCTGTGAAAAGCATTTTTATCAAAGTGTGTGTGTGTGTGTGTGTGTGTGTGTGTGTGTGTGTGTGTGTGTGTGTGTGTGTGTGTGTGTTGGTGGGGGCTTCAACATGAGGTCCCGAGGTCATCTGGAGGAGTTATGGTCGTGATTCACAGCCCGAGACTCACGTTGTCTTTTAGCGCGGCGCTGATTGAAAGATGATTCTGGGATGTTTGTCCCTGTTTTTAAATTGATTCAGTCACAAAGAGCACCGTGAAATGAGAAAAACTGATGCTTTACAGTAAAAGACAAACAATATGCATCTGCAAATGATTCAAAGCTGAACTGTAATGATCCAGAAGCAGAAAGGAAAGCCATCGTCCAATCAGAAATCAGTAACAGCTGTTTGGAGACCACAGTCCTGCTGGAGTGTCCTGGAGCAAACCTCCAGGATTACAATGTGAAACTAAAATTTGAGAAGAACTTGCGGGCAGTCCTCCTGCTTCGTTCCATCCACTTGGTCTAATGTAGCAGTGAAGCAGCGCGATGCTCCCACCAGCATGCCTGACAGCTGTTATGCTGGTCTCGGGTTTGACAGCCTCACCTTTACTCCTCCAATCAAACCTCTTGTTACTGTGGACGTGTGACTCAAACTTGAGAAATTAAAAACCTTTCAGAGCACCTTCAGCTCCAGCCTGCTGCCCTATAAAATAATCGAATCCATATTTGCCCCCGTGTTTTACCCCGGGTCTCAACCTCAGGTGTTCTGTATATTTAATGGTGTTTCTTCCTCGCTGTAGGCGTCAGCTCATGCTGCGGCGGCGTCCTGATTCCTCCCCGGGATCATTAAACATTCATCTTTTTTCCAGCTCATCCACGCGGAGTTAATGCAAAGCAAACAGCTGCGATGTGATTCTCCGAGGGAGGCTGCGCTCCTTTTCCTGTTTACATGAGAAATAACTTCCTTTTATTGCTTTCAGGTCTCTGCATCTGTAAAATCAATCAGTGGGTGAGGTTTGTCTTCACAGCTTGTCTTCTCTGTGACGGCGTCTGCGCTCACATGTGCTGCTTTCTGTTTGCCGTCTCTGTTGTTCCTGCGTTTCCCTCTTTGACCGGAGACCTCGTTGCTGCTTTGTGTGATTTGAAATAGATTTTGTGTCAAATACAAACTGTAATCTCAGCTGTGCTCACCGTCCCCCTCTTCCTTTTCCCTCGAGCACAGTAACAGCTGTCCTGTCAAGTCTTCTTCTTGTTTTTTTCCACCTTTGACTGAAGCTTGTTTTAACAGCACTCGTCTGAATGTCCGTCTCTGCTTCAGGAATATTTAAGAGCACCTGTTACATCGACGTCCGCTGGTTTCCCTTTGACGTGCAGCGCTGTGACCTCAAGTTTGGCTCGTGGACGTACGGCGGCTGGTCTCTGGACCTGCAGATGATTGAGGCTGACATCACCGGATACATCGCCAACGGAGAGTGGGACCTCGTGGGTAAGACACATCGGCATCTTCACACATGTAGAACAACAACGCTCGCGTGGCTTTGGATGCCGTCTGTCTCGGGTCCAGCTCCCGTCAGACCAAACCTAAAGCAGACTAACAAAGACCCGTCCTGTCCTGATAGACGTCTGCTGATATGTTTCCCCATCAGGCCTCTTTGATCAGGACTGCATGCACGAATCTAAGGTAATAGTAAAAGATGAGCTGGATGGAGGAAGAGCAAACAGCCTCGGTCCTGATCTAACCTGCAGCAGCTGGAGGATAAAACTTTTTGAGCTCATTTCACGGCAGGATTCCCACTGAGACAGTGAGCAGCAGCAGGTTCGGGGCAACGCAGACAAGTTGTTTTAATTAGTTTACATCCAGGATCTTCCTCCTGCCAGCGACAGCGTGTCTCCACCGGCTGTCTGCTGCGGAGGAACAGGGTTTCATATCGGCGCTCCCATCCAGCATTAACGCGTTGGTAATTAAATCCTCCTCCGAGCGCGGCGGCCTGAAGGGCAGGCAGCTCGATGACCCTGAAGCAGAGCCTCCGTTGTAATTGGCTCATTTTTATAACGCACAATACTCACAACACACCAGGTCACACATGAGCACTGATTGACATTGTATTATTTTATCCATCACTCTGCACGTGGGGAGTCCCGGTTCCTCCTGAACAGATGACACAGTTTCAGGTTTTAAGCTGCCTGATTGCCTGCGTGCTGCAGAGCGCTCAGGATCACCCGAGCAGCTCTGGAGGTTTACAAATCCATGTCTTTGTCTCGCCTGCAGCCTCCTCCTGCTGCCTCTTTGATCCGTACACAAAGCATTCCAAGGAAAACCAAGGAAGAGGCCGAGAAGTTGTGTGAAGTTCTTTAGTTTCAGATCCAAAGCTCCAGTCTGTTGAATATTGTGACTCACATGATATTTGACCAAACGCTTCATGTCCTGCTTGGACTCTGAGGCGTGCAGACGCCTTCCAGCACAGCTCCTGTTTTTAGGTGCTTGTACTTCTCCAGTGGGTGAGCAGGAGTCCCTCTTTAATTCACAGCGTTGTGTGAACATGTGGGACAAAGAAAACAGGATCACAGTTTTTGAAAGTCACCACAGCCAGCGGAGAACGGTCGATGGGTCACATGAGGTGGAAATCTGCAGGTCTTTGCAGATTTTTGTGAAATGCAGTAAAATAATTACCATAAATGAGAGAAAAGCAGCTACAGTGAAGAGCAGGAACCTTCTAGTAACCGCAGTGTGATGCTCAGAGAGCTCCTTGGTGTTTCAGGACATCTGCAGCTCAGCTGGACTCATTTCTACTGAAGACAACTGATTACAAAGCATCAGCTCCAACAAAAGGTAACAGTTTTAAAGGTTATTGGGGGAAGGCGGGGCTTCCTCTAGTGTACGTTGAAATAAAACGCGTCCTTCAGGTGTTCGGAGCATCAGCCAGGTTTAACGTCAGGGTTCGTTATGTGTTTCTGAATCTCTCTGAAGTATTAGATGGAGACAATAACTGTCTCAGCAGCAGCTTTACTCTCTGCACGCCTCAACAACAACAAAAACACTTCCTGTTTACGGCCCTCATGGTACTTCACTGCCCAATCAGAAGCCTGGAAATCCTATACTCGGATTCAATTCAATTTTATATACTGTAGCACCAAATCACAACAAAAGTCGCCTCAAGGCGCTTCATAGATACAGAGAAAAACCCAACAATCATATGACCCCCTATGAGCAGCACTTTGGGTCAGAGCAAACGTAGAAAAGGATCCTGGTGTTATTTGTCTCTCAGAAACAGTTCATAACTTCAACTCATCCATGTCACCTAAAAGGTAAACCTGTTTCTCCATCACAGCTCTGATGATCCAGTAAGGACATCTCCTGCTTTCATCTTCATGTTTCCCTCTCACCAGATAACCAAACCATATCATGACCAGCAGGTTTACAGCTGTGGCTCCAGCAAACATCAGCTGATGCTAGAAATTAATATTAAATAAATTCTAACAACAGCGACATCCGCTGGTTTCTGGCGCAAAGTGGGCGATAAACAAACAAGAGAGAAAAGCCGATCAGCTGATCATTGATCAGTTTCATGATTGAAGTAGCAACAGGAGAGAGAGGGGGGAGAATGAGAGGAGAAGAGGCAGCTGTGCAGCAAAGACACAGAATAACTCCAGCTTTGTCTTTTTCATTGTAGCTGAATTACGGGACAAACTGTTCCTTTTCACCTCAATAAGAAACGCGTAATATTTTCTCTGAATACCAGACGATTCTGTTTTTTATGGGACGGTTGGAAACTCTAATACCTAACCTTATAAATAAAATAAGATAAAACAAGTTCAACATCAGTAACATCAAAGCACCACCCAGCTGTATATAAAATCCATCATGCTAGCTAGTACACAGTACGAGTTATTGTAACTGACTGTAAAAAGTCAGCACAACGAAAATAAACTCCACCTTAACTTGGTTTATATCTGACTAGGGATGGGTATCGTTTAGGTTTTATCCGATACCAGTACCAAACCGGTACTTTTGAAATGGTGCCGGTGCTTAAACGGAGCTCAAACCGGTGCTTAAAGAATGGAGAACACACACTTTGTCCAAAAACCTCTCATGTTCAGCTGTGTTTTTTGTAAAAAGACAACAATGTTAGCCTTTTCTGCAGCTATGGGGCATATATATGGGCAGAAATCTGTGCCATCAGAAACTGAATTTGAATAAGTTCAATTTGAATTTGAATAAGTTCAGATTGAATCTGAATTGTAACTTGAATAAATGCTTTTGAAAACTGAATTTGAATTAGTCTAATTTGAAATTGAATTTATGGTTTGAAAATGATCATCACTAAATTGAAATTGAATTTTATATTTTGAAAATGAATTGATTTGCTTTGAAACTGCATTTTATCCAAAGTTGTCATCTTGGACCCTCTCAGAGTACCCCCTCTGTATGCTTGCAGAGACCCCTACAGTAGGGAAACATGCAAAACGGTGTCCAAACCTTTGTGTTTTAGCTTTATTTATGTCTTACACAGCATCCCAACTCTTTAGCTAACTTCATAACTTTAGCTAAAGTGAATAGTTAGTCTAATTCATTAGTGCAGCATTACTGGATCACCTCTGTTTGAAGTGATATAATATGATATACAACTATCACTGTGTTTAACTACCATAATAATTCTTAGGGTACTGAGTGCATGCTTAATTAGATTTTTTTTTTTTTTTAAAGCATACTGCTCCATTAATATGTTTGACAGGCTGAAGTTGTCGGGTCACCTCCTAAATCGACCATCTTTTACAGGAGTTTTGTGCCAGAAATGGAGTGTCCACTGAAGACTGAAGATACTGAATCTCTACGCCTTGCCATTGATCCCTCTAGTGCCTTCATCTAGACAAGAGACATTAACTTAACCACTCTCATATGCTCTGTACCTACATCACCTTCCCTGACAGTCGTAGCTTGGCTCATCTGAGGGTGAAATTATAAGAATGTGTTATTTTGCAAAGTGCTCTCTAGGGTTCCTAAATAAAATATGGCATTGAGGTCATTTCTTTTGAATTAATCCCTTCTTCTGAAATATAAGAACCTCTCCTGGTTTTAATGGCACTTTGGATTTCCTTACTTTCTGTTCCACTTCCAAACCCAAATAGATGCTGACAAGCTGCCACAGTAACATGGAAGAGGGAAAGAAGTTGGAAAGGACTACTACAAATAAACCTAATGCCTAACAATGTAAAATAAGAACAACAATAATAATAAAGATAAAAGATGAAGTAACAAGTTTTTAGTTTTTTCCAAATGATCATCCAGATGTCTGTGACGTGATGACAAACACCATAATGGAAGGCCTTAGTCATCACATGCTTAAACTCATCATATATTTTTGCATATGCTGAACAGGCAGTCAGACATGCTGTAACTGTGGGGTAGAAAACAGCATGAACACCATACGGCAGGGGTCTCAAACTCCAGTCCTCGAGGGCATGGAAAAGTTGCATGACACTTTGACCCTTGAGGACTGGAGTTTGAGACCCCTGTCATATGGAATATGACAGGTGTGGTTGAACTGCATGAAGACTGAAGCTTCTCTTCTCTTCTGGCAGGACAGGAATGTGGCCTTGTCCTGTGAGCCACTGTAAGGATGTACTTAGAGTAGAACTGGACTGTCACCAGCCTCAGGCTCTTCACCCTTTTCAAAGACAAAGCAGTCATTTAGATAAAATATTAGATATTGTTTACCTGTAAATGCACAAAGTAAATTTAGAAATGTAATTATTGTCAAGAGTGAACAAGCACTGATAGTGTAATCTACAGCTGTGGCCAAACGTTTAGAGAATGAGAAGTGTTGTTTGCTTATTTACAAAGTTTGCTGTTTCAGTGATAGTTGTATATCATATTATATCACTTCAAACAGAGGTGATCCAGTAATGCTGCACTAATGAATTAGACTAACTATTCCCTTTAGCTAAAGTTATTAAGTTAGCTAAAGAGTTGGGATGCTGTGTAAGACATAAATAAAGCTAAAACACAAAGGTTTGGACAGTTTTGCATGTTTCCCTACTGTAGGGGTCTCTGCAAGCATACAGAGGGGGTACTCTGAGAGGGTCCAAGATGACAACTTTGGAATTCTACTAGAAACAGTCGATCATATTTGTTGTCAAAGCTGAATTCAGGGCAAACTACGCTAAATTAGCGTTTTTAGCTAACAGCTACAATAAGCATAAAAGTTACCGTACGGCTATCATTTGTTAACATGACGCTTGTTCTTATACATGTAGTACATTTATTACCAACCTGAGAGTTTATCCGCTGGTCATTCGACATGACGAATGACTTCTGAAGTCTTAATTCAGCTCAAGACGCTGTAGATTCCCGTCAGTAACACTTTCCGTCCGCTAGTAAAACGTAGTTCTATTAATCTGCTCTTGAACCGGAACCAGATGTAAGTTCCAAAAAACTGAATTTTGGAACTGAAACTGAATGGTGAGAAGTGAAACTGAAATTATTCGAAAGCTGAATTTTTAAAGGATAAAATGCAGTTTCAAAGCAAATCAATTCATTTTCAAAATATAAAATTCAATTTCAAATTAGACTAATTCAAATTCAGTTTTCAAAAGCATTTATTCAAGTTACAATTCAGATTCAATCTGAGCAATTCAAATTCAGTTTCTGATGGCACAGATTTCTGCCCATACATATATGGTATCACTCTTGGCTGGAAGCTTAAACAATGGAAAAAACACAAACTTTGTCCAAAACCTCTCATGTTTAACTGTTTCCCACTTTTTCTTTGGTCATTTTAGCCTTTTTGGCCAGGGTGAAGGGAGTACCTGCCATCAAACAGGAAGACAGCCGCATGTAGCTATGATGATATTTGCTAGTTCACCTTACATGCATTAATGTAATAACGTGGTTAGCCTGCTCAACGTAAATTACACACGAACAACATTAAGCTACTCACGCAGAGAAGAACGGCTGCTGCTGCCATCATCCATCATCATTTCTGCTACACTGGCAGGGCTACGGGCCAGGACGCTCCTCTTCGGGTTCTTGGGGGATGTTGCTAACTCCGGGTCAGATAACAGGCAACCCACCCGCAGTAGATGCGCTCGGTGTGAGGTCTCGCAGCAAGCTATCAAATACGGTGCATTTCTTGGCTTTTAACAAAATGCTATGCGTCTCCAGGTGTTTCATCAGATTCGAGGTGTTACCTCCTTTGACAGCATCACAGTATCAGCTTAAAGCACTTGTTGCTGCTGAGTTTGCATCTTCTGCTGTGAAGTACAGCCAGACTTTGACCGCTTCGCTTTGGGCATTTTTAATCTGTAGCTCTAAAAGAACGTACATACCCGGGCCCGCCTACTATCCTCGGAAACGTAAAATGATTGGCTAGAATCTAAAGTATATGACATCTCAGGGGGGAAAAAAGCAGCAAAATGTGCGCTGCTTTTCGGTCTGGTTACTACCGTTTATGTCAGAACCGGTGCCATGATGGCACCGGATACCGGTACCCATCCCTATATCTGACCCAGATAGACTGCCGCCTCGGGTCTCTGCTCCACCTGCCAGCGTGTTGCATATGCTGGATTCCACCACTTGCTAATCAAAGGAGCTTGCAAAGAAAAGCGTCTGGACTTCTTTAAGTTGCTTGAAGACGTTTCACCTCTCATCCGAGAAGCTTCTTCAGTTCTAAGGTCAAATGGTGGAGAGTCCCAGATATAAACCTAGTGGGAGTAACCCCCCACAGAGGGACAAAAGGACCCCCTGATGATCCTCTAATCGCCTGAGCCAAGGTGGGAAACTGGGTGTGGGTCCCAATCAGCCAGAGTTTCGGGTGAGCTCATTGTGAAACCTGGCCCCACCTTATCATGTGAATTCCTGAGATCAGATGGCCCAGGATGTGAGTGGGCGTTAAGGCGTCTGGGAAGGATCTCAAAACTGGATTATAGATGGCAGAGAGTTGGTGTCGTAAACCCCGCCTCTGTTCAAAGATGGTCGCTCACAGTGGACATAGATGGCTTCTTTCACTCCTCTTTCAAACCATCTGTCCTCTCTGTCCAAAATGTGAACATTGGCATCCTCGAAAGAGTGACCTTTGACCTTTAGATGCAGATGGACTGCTGAGTCTTGTCCTGTGGAGGTGGCTCTTCTGTGTTGTGCCATGCGCTTGTGAAGTGGCTGTTTGGTCTCTCCAATGTAGAGGTCTGAGCATTCCTCGCTGCACTGTACAGCAAACACCACATTGTTAAGTTTGTGTTTTGGCGTTTTGTCTTTCGGGTGAACCAGTTTCTGTCTGAGCGTGTTGCTGGGTCTGAAATGCACCGGGATGTCATGCTTGGAGAAAACTCTCCTGAGTTTCTCTGATACACCGGCTACATAGGGGATGACAATGTTGTTGCGTCTGTCCTTCTTATCCTCCCTCGCTGGTGTCTGGTCTTCTTTTCTGTGCCTCTTTGCTGACTTTAAGAACGCCCATTTAGGATAGCCGCACGTTTTGAGTGCTTCCTTTACATGTGTGTTCCTTCTTTTTCCCTTCAGGCTTAGAGGGAACATGTTCTGCCCGGTGGTGTAGGGTCCTGATTACTCCAAGTTTGTGTTCCAGAGGGTGATGGGAGTCAAAGAGGAGGTACTGGTCCGTGTGTGTGGGCTTCCGGTAAACTTCGATGTTGAGTTTGCCGTTCTCTTCAATGTGCACAGCGCAGTCCAGGAAAGGTAATGTTACTGAATCTGTGGAAGCTCCACAATAGCCACCACCAAACAACAAGTTATTTTTTCACATCTCCCTTCATCTGGCCAATCCACCACCTTTCAGTGTTTATACCGTTACGGAAAAAAACGAAAAAACCCCCAAAAAACCCTTGGCCCATAAAAACGAAAAATCATCATCGGACATACCAGTCCAGCTATGACTGGAGGCCAAGGTAATGCCATCCAGAGTAAGAATCTGCTTAGATACCATATTTCTAAGCTTTTCAGGGCCGAGTACAATAACCTCAGTTTTATCTGAATTAAGAAGCAGAAAGTTAGCGGCCATCCAGGTCTTTATGTCTTTAAGACATTCCTGCAGTTTAACTCATTGGTGTGTGTTATCTGGCTTCATGGACAGATAGAGCTGGGTGTCATCTGCATAGCAGTGTAAATGTATGCTATGTCTTCTAATGATGCTGCCTAAGGGAAGCATGTATAATGTAAACAGAATTGGTCCTAGCACTGAACCCTGTGGAACTCCATAATTAACCTCAGTGTGTGAAGAGGACTCTCCATTTACATGTACAAACTGGAGTCTATTAGATAGATATGATACAAACCACTGCAGCGCAGTACCTGTAATACCTACAGCATGTTCTAATCGCTCTAATAGGATATTATGGTCGACAGTATCGAACGCTGCACTGAGGTCTAGCAGGACAAGCACAGAGATGAGTCCACTGTCAGAGGCCATAAGAAGATCATTTGTAACCTTCACTAAAGCTGTTTCTGTGCTGTGATGAGCTCTGAAACCTGACTGAAACTCTTCAAATAAACCTCTGCAGATGATCTGTTAGCTGTTTGACAACTACTCTTTCAAGGATGTTTGATATAAAGGAAGGTTGGAGATTGGCCTATAATTAGCTAAGACTGCTGGGTCTAGAGATGCTTTTTGAGTAAAGGTTTAACTACAGCCAGCGTGAAGGCCTGTGGTACATAGCTGATCATTAGAGATAGGTTGATCATATTTAAGATCGAAGCATTAATTAATGGCAGGACTTCTTTGAGCACTTTTGTAGGAATGGGGTCTAAAAGACACGTTGATGGTTTGGAGGAAGTAATTATTGAAGTTAACTCAGAAAGATCAATTGGAGAAAAAGAGTCTAACTTAACATCAATGGTACTAAGAGTAGCTGTAGATAATATTACATCTGTGGGATGATTACTGGTAATTTTTTTTCTAATGATAAAGATTTTATTTGTGAAGAAGTTCATGAAGTCATTACTAGTTAACGTTAAAGGGATGGTTGGCTCAAAAGAGCTCTGACTGTTTGTCAGCCTGGCTACAGAGCTGAAGAGAAACCTGGGGTTGTTCTTATTTTCTTCAATCAGTGATGAATAGTAAGATGTTCTGGCTTTGCGGAGGGCTTTCTTATAAAGCAGCAAACTATTTCTCCAGGCTAAATGATGATCCTCTAAATTTGTGACACGCCATTTCCTCTCCAGATTACGAGTCATCTGCTTTAGGCTACGTGTTTGAGAATTATACCACGACCAGTGATACTCTACCACAGAGCGAGCGAACACCAAGTGACAGCGCCACCAAGAGTCAGGAGTCAGCTCCAACGATAGATGCAGGAAAACCAACTCGGAATATTCAACTCATACTTGTTACTGCTCTGAGCGTACACATGTAAATATCAGAACATGTGAGCACCATATGGAACATCAGCAGCTCTATAACCCTCATAAACACCTCTTTGTGTATCAAATGACATAAATTTACTTCTACACATTTAGTTTGTTGGGATCTGGTCAGCTTGATCGTCACACTGGAGTTTTTATGTTAGGTTTTCGATCACGCCTCAAATGTGTTTAAAAATAATTTAACAAATCTCGTCACATTTGCCAAAACCCCGAGGGCGGGGTCTGCGCTGCACGCCTGTCGGCTTTTTCACATGTGACTGAGACCCGACAGTGAATACAGTCAATATGAAGGAAATCTGATGTCAGGTGACCTGAGTGATGCTGTCATGTCTGTTCGGTGACCTCTGGTCCAGAGCTCTCTGTCTCTGCTGTTGTTTCTGCAGGTGATCCAGCAGCGTCTCTGTCCTCTGTCACAGCTGTGGTTGCAGAGTGAGGATGAGCGCAGGGTTACCCAAAGTCTCAGGGGAGCCTCAGAGCTTCTGTTCAGTACAAACTGAAGAGAGAGACAGCTGAGGATGAATGCCGGCCTCCGTGGAGGCTTCCTGCTCAGCCAATGGGCCGTTGCAAGGGAACTTAATTGAAAAGTCCAACATCATGTTTCCCATTTACTCTCCTCCATCACCTAGCTGAGATTAAAACCAATGTAGTGAGCAATGTTTGCGATGTATAGGCAAATGAAACGCAGCCAGGCGTACTGCACGCCAGTTTTTATCTGCCACTTCCTCCAGAGATGAACCTAAAAGCGGAAAAGGACGAGGAGGAAGTGAAGGAGGGGCTACAGCACAGTACACAGTACCAATACAGCGACATCAGATATCAATGTTTTATTAAATAAATAAAGTATTCTGTAGGGGTGGGTTTTTATAATCGATTCATCGATTAAAATCGATTCTGGCTTGGATAACGTAAAATCGATTCATTAATTCATTGTGGGCGATCGTGGCTCAAGAGTTGGGAGTTCGCCTTGTAATCGGAAGGTTGCCGGTTCGAGCCCCGGCTTGGACAGTCTCGGTCGTTGTGTCCTTGGGCAAGACACTTCACCCGTTGCCTACTGGTGGTGGTCAGAGGGCCCGGTGGCGCCAGTGTCCGGCAGCCTCGCCTCTGTCAGTGCGCCCCAGGGTGGCTGTGGTTACAATGTAGCTGCCATCACCAGTGTGTGAATGTGTGTGTGAATGGGTGGATGACTGGATATGTAAAGTGCTTTGGGGTCCTTAGGGACTAGTAAAGCGCTATATAAATACAGGCCATTTACCATTAAATTCCTGAATCGATTTTTTAATATAAATTTATTTTGCCCGAAATGCCAGAATCTCAGGTGGCATCTCACAAAATTTCAAGAACCACCAAACAGCTAAGACAGTAAATGAGAGCATTTACTTGTGGATTCTGCACAAAGACTTAAACACACAGCGCGACCCGCAGATCAGAATCAGTGAGATGTGACTTTCTCACGGTCGGGGCTGAAAGCCGACAGCTCGCTGACTCTGATCTGTCGGCAGATCCGCGCTTTGTGTTCACGCCCTTTATGCGCTGATTCTAAAGCTGTTAGTTTGATCTCTCTCCAAACAATATTGACCAAACCAGCAGCAGAAGAAGATCCAAACGCTTCACATAAACATCGTCATGAATTCACTCTGACTTTCACTGTTTTGCTTCCACCGCGATGCACAGCTCTCTCTCTCTCTCTCTGTACTTCAAGAACAGTTTCCCTTTCTTCATTATTCGCTTGCTTGTTACGCACAAGTCTAACGTTGTTTACAGGCTGTCGGCCGCTGTTTTTTTCCCTTTTACATTCTTCCGAAAAGAGGAGTTGGCCGTCCGACTGCGGTCTGGAGTGTGGAGCCTTCCTGCTGCTGCGGAGTCGGGGCGGTCTGCCTCCCCCCACCGCAGGGAAAAGGGAAACACCACCTGGGTCTGGGTACAGTCCCCCCCTCCAGGGGCGGGGGCACCTAGACCCGGTTTGTAGAGTACGCTTGGGGAGTGTGATCGTGTGTACAGCGTCTCTTTATGTCTGTCTCCACGTTGGTTGAGTGTGGAGTAAGTACATATGAGAGCATGAGGGTGGGAATGGATGTTTGTATCTGTGTGTGCCTGTATGTCTGTGTCTATATGTCAGGTTGGGTGTCAGGCGCCACCTCTCTGGGGACACCTCAGGCCCTCCAAGGTTTGGAGGCCTATCTCCACCCACCACCACTTCCCCTGCCAGTGGCGGACTCCCTCAGGTGTCGGTGCGTTGGTGGTTCTTTGTGTCCGGGGATGGGCGTCCAGGTACACACCGGCTCACTCCTTGGCGGCCGCTTATTGGGGCCTGGAGCCTGGGGCTCGCTCGGGCCACTTCGGAGGTGGGGTGCCCCCGGCCTCTCGGCCTGGGGCTCGGTCACTCAGGCGCAGCTGGCTGCCGGCGGAGCTCACGGGCGCGTCACTGCAACTTCTGCTCCGCGGCTGCTGAGTGAGCCCTCATCTGGGACTCTCCTCAGCTCTTTCCGGGACAGTGGCACGGCTGCCCCTCTGTTGGTCTTCCTTGGTCTCTTGTGTTCTGGGGGCCTCTGGATGTCTGGAGTTTTGATCTCCTCCACACCTGCTTCACGCCCTGGAGGACGGGGCTGTGGCCCCCCCACACCCTCTAGCAGATCATTACATGAAGGAACCTTTTAAAAAAACAAAAAACAAGCGCGTCCATGCTCACAGGTGTACACACGCGTGATCACACCCACAAACTACACCCTTTTTGGCTCCTACCTCAAAGCACACTGTGTTCTGTTGATCTTATGTGCTGCACAATAATGTTTAACATTTAGTATTTACTGTCATATTCCCATATATCATTGTGATGTTGTTTATTCTATTACTCTTGTTCTCTTCTGCTTGCTTTCTTTTTTCTTTCTCAGCAGGTGATCCAGGTGATTGATATATGCATTTTTTTTTCTCTGCCCGTTCTGTTGGTTTTTGTCTTTTGCCCTTCTCCCCCGTCCCTCTTCTCAGCTGTTTCTCTTTCCCTCTTTCTTTCTCCCCTTCTTTCCCCCAGTCAAGTCTGTCCCGTATTCAGTAAGTGAAAATAAAATAAACAATAAAAGGTGAATCAAATGGACCATTACGGCAAGGCTGGGATGGTCAATTTGGTAAAGTAAATCCGTTGGGCATCTTTCTTTGCCTTTAGACAACAATTCTGATGCAAAAGAGCCAAACGGGACAGGCCAAAAAAAAACAAAAAAAAAAAACAAACATTCTTCCGAAAAGAAAACCTCATTTCTGCTGTTCAATACTGAACAAATTTAAACTTTTTAAAATTATTCAAAATGAAAAACGCTTAACCGCGTCTCTAATAAAACCGCTGTAACTTCAGAGGTAACGTTCATGTGTTGATTAATGGTTTTCTTTCGTTTTTGATGTACTGCAGAATACTTTTATAAAATCCAGGCCAGGAAAATTACCTTCATGTGTTTCTGTGTTTTATCTTCAGCTACTTTGACACAAAAGCCTCTGCTGTGATGCTCACACCTGTGATAAAGTCTTGCGTGTGTCAGCTTCCTTTTTATAGATACAAAAATATGTAAATGTGCTGATCTGAATTATAATATTTCTGACTGTCAAAATTTCCCAGATTTAAATCGAATCGTGGATCGAATCGATTCGGGACCTTGTGAATCGGAATTGAATCGATTCTAGAAATCAGTGACGATACCCAGCCCTAGTATTCTGGGAATTTTATTATCATTTTCTGACACAGGCGCTGCATCCATCATCGTGCTCTGCTGATAAGACCTGAACAAAGACCTGAAGCAAAACTAAACACACTGAACATCGACCACAAGGCTGTCAAAATAAAACAGGAAAAGGGCAGACTAAGATACACGAATAGGGGAACAGGGAAGTGACAGTGCGAGACGAGAGGTGGAAACGGCTATGGACGAACGCACGCGACAGATCGAGGAGGCGTGGACTAAACACGAGGAGGGGAAAACGGGGAAAACCCAGACACACAAACAGAGACACACAGAGAGGAGACAAGTAACTAAACTGATGCGTGACAGAGACCAAAGCACAAGAAAAGTCAAAACGTTGCGTTCAATGAGCAAGAAACATGACATTAACACATTTATTAGATCACCTGGGATAAAAACAAGAAAACACTAATATCTCTGAAGCCTGTGAGAAACTGTTTTAATGATGTTTCTTGTTCTGTAAATACATACATCATCAAAGCACTTGAATTTTTCTGCTTTTTTGTAAAAAGGTACATTTTAAAAAACGTGGATACAAAAATGATTAAATTTTAGCATTAAACTGCTAAGTGTAATCATTAAACGTTTGGCTTCATGATTATAGAAAACAAGTTATTTTATCATTTCCAGTTGAATATTTTTGTCATGGGTTTGAATTCAAAGACATGCTGAGATATGTTGATGTTAGAGGGGCAGCAGATCATTTTCCCCTCAGAGGAACGAGGTTTATGGTTTCTTTGACGTCACCGTCGGTGTTTTCCTGTTTGTGCGCAGAGGTTCCTGGGCGGAGGAACGAGCGTTTCTACGACTGCTGTAAGGAGCCGTACCCTGACGTGACCTTCACCGTGGTGATGAGGAGGAGGACGCTCTACTACGGGCTCAACCTCCTCATCCCCTGTGTCCTCATCTCCACCCTCGCCCTCCTCGTCTTCCTGCTGCCCGCCGACTCCGGAGAGAAGATCTCCCTGGGTGAGCGCTCAGCTCTCTTTATCGGTGATGACAGTTACTCCGATTCTTAAAGTACTTCCTCAAAGACTTTCCAGACTAGTAAAATTCACACACTGTGAGAGTGTTCAGTGTGAACAGAGGCAAAGGCACAAGATTACAGAGAAAAACCAAATGAGCAGCGCCCGGCGGCAGCAGGGAGGAAAAGTCCTTTTAAACAGGAAGAAGCAGAAACAGACTCAATGCTTCCACCTTATTGTGAGCAGAGCAGCAGGAACAGTCCAACATGAAGGAAACAAAGCAGGATGGAGATAAGGCCAAAACACCGAGTCACACAAAGGCACAGAAATGTGCTCTGATCTGAAAGAATACATTACTGGAATATAGATGTAACGTGTTTTCATTCGAGGTCGTTACCTGTAAGATGTTCTGCTTCTCCTGTTTGAGCTTCAGTTCGATGTTTTGCTGAAATTTGCACCAGTCAGAAAACGATGTCACAATTAAACATCCTGTGTAGAAAGATAAACTCTGTGAAATAGCCCAAGACTGCACATATTCTATAAATATAACTTTAGCACAGTCGGGTCCATTATACTCTCGCTGAAGTGGCCCTCGCCCATCTGGAACAGCGATTACCTGACAAAAGAGAGTCGCCCGCTAATTCTGTTCACATCCACCTGATATTCACCTTCTTCTGTTGTGAACATGTTGCATGAACCTTTCTTTAAAGACAGACGCCGCTCAGTCCCAACACTAGAACTATAACTGGAGACTGGAGGATTGTTTATGAGTAAAGTTAACCCTTTAAAACCGGTCGGAGCGGGCACGCTCCGTTTTGCGCAACTACTTTTAAATCCTTGTAGCACTGCAACCGCGTAAGCTAGCGCAATAAGTTTTTTTGCATATGAAGCCGGAGGAGTTGTACTTACATCTGATGCCATCAGCTTGTCCTCGGTCACAGTTTCCTTCCACATAAAGCTTTGCAAAAACTGCATAAAAAGCACTTGCAGCAACGAAAACATAATATTCCAGAAACACGCTTTGCCGCTCCGATCAGCTGTTTGTAACACTTCCTACGTTGGAATAGACGTCAGCGCAAACTTTTCCATGTCCGCCATGACCTGCCCGAAACCGGAAGTGACGTCATTTTCGCTGAAATGTAGTTTTTTACCATCAGGACCTTATGAGCCTATACTGGTGTTTTTAAAAGTTATCTTTGACTTTATGACTTTCTGTGTCGTTTCTGGGATGCTTAGGACTCATATTGCACTGCTGGAAATAGTTTATTTTGATGCATATGCTGTTATTTTGCAAATTTGCATTATAATATTTATTTTCGTTTTTCCTGCAGTATATAAAAATTGGTGTATTTCAAAAATAAAACTATGAAGACACTCAAAATAAATTTCCTGTGGTGGGAAACTAGTTTGTGCAACTTTTTTGTATTTACAGTTTTGAGGGATAAGCCTCTTAAATTTCTCTAACTAGAAATATATGTTAAAAAAAACATTAACGATTTTCATTTTTTTTGTAGTTTATTGCACTTTTTTGCAATTTATGTAATTACTATGCACTTAATGCAGACATATTATTAAAATTTGGGCTATAATGATTGTATTGATGTATAGCAACTTGAAATGCTCCCAAAAATGGCTCCACAGCATGTAAAAATATAATATAAGCTCTGGCAGACTTGGTTCTATGGTAGGACTTAAAGGGCTAAGGGACAAAAATCATTCCTGAGCTTCTCTCTGTAAATCGCTCCCTGGAAATCTGCGCGTTAAATCATTGATTGAACGATAAGGAAAGAAGGATGCAGGAGAGAGGATGTCAGCACAGGAGGACATGAAACACGTGAAGCGATGTATGTCATCAGATCCAGTTTGCCTCGTTGGTGTGAACTGAACCGGAGGGTCATCGCTGATGAGGGCTGCGTCTCTGCGCATCTTTTAAAGCTTTCTGTTGAAAGCAGCACTTGAACTGACAAATGAAACCAGAAGCGTGTGCTTCGTTTTTCCTGACATCCACAAGGTCGTGTACCATGGATTTATCCCCCAGAGAGAGACTGTCGCTGTGGAGTTCTCCTGTAATGTCCCGCGGCATCTAAGGGAGACGCCTGAAAGGGCCGGGGGTTTCTATCACACTAACACGACCTTCAGTCACCACCGCCACGAAAAACACTCACAGAAGGAGATCCAGCAGCCATCACAGAGGGACGACAGCAAACACGGTATGACTCCAAGAGCAAATCACAAAGAGCAGTAAAGTGCTCTGCAGGTGTGAGATGATGGTGTTCAGGTGAAGCTTTCTGAAGGCCTCACATCAGAGCAGAAACGAGAGATTTCTGAACAGCTGGAAGAATCAGAAAATATGTTTCTGTCATTTTTTCAGGCTGGTCCTTACAAATATCCGTCCTAGCAGTATTCAGTCTCTCAGGGGGATGGCGGGGGTGTTTTGGACACCTGCTTCGTCCACTGAACCTGACATGACTGATGTCTCAGAGTCGATATTCATCAGCCATAAAACGTATTGGAACAGGGAGTTGGAGGTGCCAGCAGGCCTCCAGCTACTGACGGCAGACACGGCATCTTCCCCTGGAACTTTAATTTACGCTCTTAATCAAACTTGAATGTCAAGAGGGCCATCACTCTTCACATCTCCCAAAGTTCATCCGACTTTCACTGAGCCAGCGGGTCGAGACTAAACAGGACCGTTCACACATCGTCTCTGCAAAAGCAGACTGTAGGAAGGACTCCACCTGGGAGGAAACGGTGCGAGGCCGAGTTTAATAAGAAGAAACAAGGATCCAAACAGAATTCTCACAATATTCATGCGAGACACGGCAGATCGTTTTAGCCTCTCAAAGCAGCGGCCGCGCTACAAGGGGATTCATTCGCTTTGTCATAATCTGTGCCCATCGCTGCAATCCCAACCCATCATCATAAGTGAGAACAGAAAGGCATGAAAAGGTAATGATGGATTTCACTTACTCCAGCTTTAAAGTCGCTTCTTATATGAATGAGCAGCAAATAGTGATGAATTTGAGCTGTGGATGAGTCTGACAGAGACGCTAACCTGGAGCCTCGTTAATGGAAACCAGCACATTAGATCCTCCACATTTCCAAAACGGTTCGAAACAAACGAATAAGCTTGTATTCAATATACAATTATAAAA